>NW_024070209.1:90799599-90922744 GCF_014754425.2 Oryx dammah | reverse complement strand
GATGCTAAAGCTGAAACTTCAGTACTTTGGCCACCTCATGTGAAGAGTTGACCCACTGGAAAAGACTCTGATGCTGGGAGGCATTGGGGGCAGGAGGAGAAGGGGATGACAGAGGATAAGATGGCTGGATGGCATCACCAACTCGATGGACGTGAGTTTGAGTGAATTCCGGGAGTTGATGATGGACAGGGAGGCCTGGCCTGCTGCAATTCATGGGGTCGCAAAGAGTCAGACACAAGTGAGCAACTGAACTGAACTGACTGAAGTGACCTACTTGGTGAAGACTATTCCTTCCAGAGAGAAGGTCACGTTTGCCCATCAACACCTGAGGACAGATGATCTCTGAATTGAAGGAATTTCTGCCCCCCTCAGCACTCTGATCCTAATTAGCAACTCCACCCCTTTGAATATAAAATTCCTCACAATCCTGAGAGGCCAGGACGTTGTGTTTTCACATCCTGAGTTCCTTCAGGGCTCACCATGGGGAATGCCTACAGTCTTATGGCTGCGAGATAGCAGGAATTCTTTCCTTCCTGAGGTCTTTCAGGACTCACCAGCTCACCAACACCTATGACTGCAGTTGGTGATAACTGTGACATTCTTTGGTTCCTGACATGGCAGGAAATATTCCACTTGTCAATGGGATCATCGAGGACAAAAGTTAAGGCTTTGTTCAATTAGTGGTATTACTTTGGTGGCATTTTATCATCAATTCCTCCAAGTGAGGAGGAACTAAGATGAATAAGTCATGTGACAGTCCTTTGTATGTAACACATGTGCACAGAACAGTGTTTGAAGTTTTTTGTCCAAACGTTGGAAAGACAGTCATTCCAGTCAACTCAATTCTTGCCCTTCTCATAAAGTCTTAATTCTTTAAATTTAATTACTGTGTTAATTCGACTGCATTTGATGATGTATTCAGATTCTGTTTACAGAGATGGCTGAAACCAAATAAATATCTCCTATTTCTACTTTAAGATTTATTATATGGATTATTAATTAAAGCTTAAGGTTAGAGGTTAGCATGCAAGGATAAATACAGTGACAAGTGGTGACATGAGCAGAATCTAGGTAGGAAAGAGGCATGGCTTTTATATGAGAAGACCTTGAACTTCAGTATGAGAGGCAGTACACTTTCTTTTTGAATTAGGGAGACCAATGAGAAGCCTGTAAAATCTGTGTTAAGGAAGTAGATTAAGGAAATTTTCAGCAGATTCGGAAGTATTGATTGCCAAGAGTTGCTTATTTAAGTGAAATATGTTCATCATTGAAGAAGGTAGTACTGATCATTCTCAAAGAACAAGAAATTTTAATCTCAAGATGGTCACTTAAGCCTGGAATCCCATTGGCATAAAATAGAATAACAAGGGCATGGTTGGAATTGCTTTTCTAGCCACAAGAACATATTCATAGTAACAAGATTGGCTTTGAGAAGTGGCATATTTCCTGCTGAATCAGTAAACAAAGAATGCCAGAACCATCAGCGATTAGAGCTACCATGGATGGTGAGCTGGTGAGCCCTGAGGGAAGTCAGAAAGGAAAGAACACCTGCCATGCAGCCACCATCAGACTGCAGCCCCTCCCCATGGTGAGCCATGAGGACAGCACAGAGGAGAAAACAGGATACTGGCCCCAGATCACTGTGCATATCAAAGGAAAGATTTCAGTGCTCCCAGAATCGTGCATCTTCCCATACATAGAAAAGTACTGAATTCCTTAACTCGGGATATCTATTTTTCTTTAAGTATCAATAACATTTTGATATTCAGACTATCTGCCCTTTGTCACAAAACTTCCATATAACAAGGGTCCTCCTCTTGCTTTCTGAGAGCAGTCCTGTCAGGGTTACCTGAGATGCTGTCTCCTGGGCTTGAAGTCCTAAAAGTCCCCACCATATAAAACACTAATGTTAAACTATTCGGTTGTGAATATTTTTTCAGTCCACAGCACCACTGTAGCTTCTCCTGGGATCCAAAATGTAAAGCACTCAGGAGAGACTGGAGACCACACAGAACAATGCATTTTGAGAGTTGAGGGGCTTCAACAGTTGCTAAACTTTACCTTGAGAATTACCCTAAATGAACAGCCAGGGCCAGGGTAGAGCAGGTGCTATTATATTTAAACACTGGTGCAGAGTTCTCTACAACTGAAGCCAACATGCTCCCAAGAGGAAAAGTTCTGAGCTGTGCAATACTCTCTACTTCTCAGGCCTCTTGGTTGGAGTCTGAGCTAAAAGAAAGCACGTAAAGTCCCCTAACACTTCATTCATGTCTGAGAGACTCTGGTCCAATAGAAACAAAGGGAAGCAAGGGAAGGTTGGATACCTGCATATACAGTAAATAACACAAAACCAAGACAATTCCTTCAGGAAGGTGTTCTCAGTCAGAATTCTCTGATTTTCCTCCTATACCAGTAAGCTTTGACTTAAGAAGGAGTTATTTTCAAAATGCTGCTTTTTTTTTCCCCTAAAATAAAATAAGAACAAGGGAAGAATATCCAAGGATGCATGGAAATAAGATATCCAGGTGATACCCAGGTGATACTTCCTAATGAAAGTACTAATGGGACTGTAGTCCCTGTGGCTCAGTGGTAAAGAATCTGCCCGCCAATGCAGGAGGCTTGGGTTCTATCCCTGGGTAGAGAAGATCCCTTGGAGAAAGAAATGGCAACCCACTCCAGTATTCTTGGTGGGAAATCTCAAGGACAGAGGAGCCTGGAGGGCTATAGTCCATGGGGTCGTAAAAGAATCAGACACGACTTAGTGACTAAACAACAACAATGAAACTGCTAATGGGACTGTTTACCTTCAAAGATACTTTTCAAAAAAGGAGATCAAAATTCATGTCCATGACCTCCAAACAGGATGAAGAAGACAAGGGTGCAAGTTCCTGGCACCTTTTACATAAGAAAATGAAATAATATGGTTTAGACAAACAAGATAGGGACTGGCTGTAAAAATATTTTTAATGCCCTTTTAAATTCTTAAAGTGAGAAATCCATAAGAGATAACTTGAAAGAAAACCTCATGGAATTTATTCCCCAATTGGCAAGAAAAATTCCTGGAAATCTGAAGAAAAATGGTGGACCAGCCTTGCTAATTGTTAATACCAGAATTAGAAACCATGGCGGTCTTGGAGAGAGATCCGCCAGAAATGATGATTAAATCTTGAGATTTGTTGCACTGCCTCTAGCAAAGGTCAACAGGACATTTACAGTTCCAAACAAAAATCAAAGCAATTATTTCTCAAAGTGGAACTTACTTTGCGATATTTGTATGGATGTGAGAGTTGGACTGTGAAGAAAGCTGAGCGCCGAAGAACTGATGCTTTTGAACTGTGGTATTAGAGAAGACTCTTGAGAGTCCCTTGGACTGCAAGGACATCCAACCAGTCCATTCTGAAGGAGATCAGCCCTGGGATTTCTTTGGAGGGAATGATGCTAAAGCTGAAACTCCAGTACTTTGGCCACCTCATGTGAAGAGTTGACTCATTGGAAAAAACTCTGATGCTGGGAGGGATTGGGGGCAGGAGGAGAAGGGGACGACAGAGGATGAGATGACTGGATGGCATCACGGACTCAATGGACGTGAGTTTGAGTGAACTCTGGGAGTTGGTGATGGACAGGGAAGCCTGGCGTGCTGGAATTCACGGGGTCACAAAGAGTCGGACACAACTGAGCGACTGAACTGAACTGAACTGAATGATGATGAGAGAGGCCAGATTTTAAAATAAACAAAAAAAGAAAATACACCTTGTCATTCCCCTTTCAATGTTAGTTTCTAATTTTGTCTGTACATGTAGTAATTTTAGCATGGGTCTGAGTTACACCCTTTGATGTTCAGGGCTCTGTCTGAACAGATATGGGCCTAATAGATTTGAGGGAATTCTTTTTTTAATAGACACGAATCCATTTCAAAATGGACTTGACTTGTTAAAGACAAAGCTGACAGCCTAGTAAAACAAGACATTGAAATGTTGAGCTGTAAGAGCACCAGTCTTTTTGAGATAGCAGGCGCTTAAGTAGAGATAGCAAGAACAAATGCCCCCCGCCACCCACTCGGACACTGTAGCCTTGGAATGCCATCCAGCCAGCAGAGTAAGGGGGGTGAATATACGTATTTTTAATAAAATGATTTTGTTTTTTCAAAAGAACAGTGATCATGGGAAGCTGAGATAATGAGCACAGAACAGAAGTTGTTTTGAAAGTGGAAGAAGCATGGATTTGGGAGACTTAAGCCTCGGGAGGACTGTCAATCAGGCGCAGACAAGCATTGTGGTGGGTTAGGTTGTGAGGCGCTGACTCCTCTTCTGTTCTGCCCTTTAGGAGTTGTGAGACCCTGCCAGCTTAACTCCTTTGTGCCCAGTTCCCTAAGATGTGAGTGGGCATCATCATAAGTGCTTGTTTAATCAGGATGTTGCATAGATTCTACTAGCTTAAATGTTAAAGTGCACAGACACAAATCTGTTCTCTATGTCTGTGTCTCTATGCCTGATATTTTTTTCTCTTTCTGACTTACCTCACTCTGTATGAGAGTCTAGATTCTAGTTTGCATGCCCTTAATGGCAATCTCTCTGTCATTCCCAAATAAGCTCTTTTCCCCACCCTGCTGGTAATAAATAAATAAATGAAGTCCATAGAGAGGACTTAGGACAGTGTATGGCACATAACACCAAATGATATTAATAAGAAACAATCTTTGAAACAATGGCAGTGGTGGAGAGCAGTATTTGAAAATACATTTAGGGATGGGAGCCACGGATCAATATTCTTTTTAAAGATTCCCAGGTAATTTCAGTAAAAAGCAATCTGTGGAAACCACTAATCTAGGCACATTGAAAGAAATAAAGTGACATCTTCAAGGAGTCATATGAAAGTGAGTCCTCTGAGGGAATAGTCCAGTGCGTAGGGCAGGGGCTCTGCTTTATATGGGGATGAGTTGATCCTGTGAATTGCAGACCTTTATAGATTCTGGAAATGAGGTGCTTTGGTGTAGGAGACCCTGGATTTGCATGGAAGGAAACCTTGCCCACCATCAAAGCTGAAGTAAGCCCAATGGTGACTAAGGTATTGCAAAGAGTAGAGATAATTCCCTTGAATTTCCTAGCCTATACCAACTCATAGGGCTCTGCTATGACTTTAGAAATAAAAAAACATTATTATCCTTCGATCAACCCTTAATTTTCACTGAGGACTGATGCCGAAGCTGAATCTCCAACATTTTGGCCACATGCTGCGAAGAGCCAACTCACTGGAAAAGACTCTGATGCTGGGAAATATTGAGGGCAGGAGGAGAAGGGGATGACTGAGGACGAGATGGTTGAATGGCATCACTGATTCAATGGACATGAGTTTAAGCAAGCTCTGAGAGATGGTGAATGACAGGGAAACCTGGCTTACTGCAGTCCATGGGGTTGCAAAGAGTTGGACACAACTGAGCAACTGAACAACAACAACATTATCCTTTAATAACAGCAGATATTGGGCCTTGTGGTATGTTGGGGAATATTTTCCTAAAACTGTATTTAATTTGGATTTTTTTAAAAAAGGCTGAAAAGAAATGTCACATTTTTGCATCTAAGTGTGCTAGAGAAAGTTAATAATTGTTACTTATGTTTTTGGTCATTTCATAGAAACTTTTCAAAACAAACGTCACCACATAAAGTAGGTCCTGCTTTGTATTGTGAAGAATAAACTTTGATGTTATACAGTTGCTCTGTTTCTTCCAGCCCTCTGACACCTGAGGAGATGGAGACTTTTATGTAAATGTTGTTCAGATTATTGGCACACTAAACACAATAGGCTTCTCAGGTGGCACAGTGATAAAGAATCCACCTGCCAGTGCAGGAGATGCCAGAGTCCTTTATTTGATCCCTGGGTTGGGACGATCCCCTGGAGAAGGAAATGGCAACACATTCCAGGATTCTTGCCTGGGAAATCCCATGGAAAAGGGGGCCTGGGGGGTACAAGCCATGGGGTTGCAAAGAGTTGGACACGACTGAGAGATTAAACATGCATGCAAATTCAAAATTATATTTTTCAGTAATGAGTAAGATAATCTGAGTACTACTGAATACAATTTCTGTCACAAGCAAGAGCTAGAAAAAGTTGAGAAAGATGGTTCATGGAAGAGCCTTTTAAATCTTTAATTTATCAAAAAGTATTTCAGTGGTTTCAAAGATGATCCAGAAGAACAATTTGTTTTATGAAACAAACACATTTTCCATATGATCTTAGATTTTCTCCAATGCCTTAACACTCACTCATATTTCTCCAATGATATTGAGCAAACAATATATGCCACTAATATAAAATCAACAAAATGTTATCAGTCTGTCAAGTCTGAAATACAGTGCAAGAATCAAAAGTAAATTCCTTTCATCCAAATAAAGGCAACTGAGCGAAAATCAAGTCTGATGAAATTGAAAAGGATCATCTTTGGCAACATCATGTGATCTGTGAAAATTAAACACTCATTCACTTATAAGAATAGCACATCTTACCTCAAATCATTGCAACCTAACATAAAATAATTTTTAAAAGCTTAAAGCAAAAGTTAACATATCAATGGCTCATTATAAATTGAATCAACTGAAATAAAGAGGATTCCAGTTTTTTTCCTGAGTCAAAGTGTTCTCACTGAATAATATCCCATAATAGTACATTACTGTTGTTGGAGATGACAGCAGAGCAGGGATGCTGGGGTACACCATATTTCAGCTCTCAACATGTCCAGGGAAGGGCAGAGGGCTGTTGAAGGGACGGAAAGCCTACAGTCACTCAGGGTAATTTGGGAAAAAAACAAAACCCCAGAGGGGCTCAGCTGTGGATGAAATGGACTCACCAGGCCACAGGCGAGTCTGGCAAGGAAAGAGGCAAGTCCATTCTGGGTAGACATAAATGTTCTGTTTCCTCAGAGACAGGTTTCTCTACCAGGTATACATATAGCCCACAAATAAAGGTAACCAAAGACTATCTCAGGCCAACAAAAGATGGGAGAGCTCACTGCCAGAAGAGCAACATTATAAAGGATGAAGGAAGTTTGTGATAGCTAAAGAAAAGTGATACCAGATGGAAATTTATGTGTTTGTACAGGAATGTGAATAATCATCTTTTGTAAATACAAATTATCTAAATCATGTTGTTTTCCCATTTCAGCATCAATAAAATAATTAAACATTTAAATGATAATAATGGGGTTCAGGCTTGATGACATAAAAATGTGTGACATGGCACAGTGGATGAGAGAGGAAAGGATAGAATGCTTTGAGCACCTTACATCACATGAGATATAGTATAATATCATTTGAGGATAGATGATAGGACAAAGACAGGTACAGTGAACCCCAAAGCAATCGGTGAAATTAGTAATTAAATAAGTGAATGAACATTTTTAAAAAAGTTTTCCTGAGAAGCCAAAAGTGGTAATAAAATGGGAACACAAGAATACATTTAATTCAAGCTAAAACAGGAAAGAGGAAAAATAGAGTAAGCAACAGATGGGGCAAATAAAAGACAGTTTTATTTAAACTAGAAGACAGTTTTTATTTAAAATAAAAGACAGTTTTATTTAAAACTGGATGTCAGATTTAAATTAAAACACATTAATAAGCATGTGAAAGATTAACGTCCTGAATGATAAAATTAAAGGCTGAGATTGAGGGACTGAGTAAAAAGGACCGAACCGACTACAGGCTGTCTAATGGAGCACACATCACTACACAGCAAAAATGACTCAAAGGCAACAGAATAAGAGATACATCATAGAAGTTCAACTCAAAAAAACGTAGATGGGCTGTAATGCCATTAGACAAAGCCAGCTTCAGAACAAGCAATATTACCAAGGAAATATAGAGACACTGCATGAAGACTAAGGGGTTAGTTCAAGTAGAGTTATAAAATGATTGGAGTGATGTATAAGAGAAAGTTTGAGGGAAAATATATTTGAGGATGAGAACGACACGTCATGTTTTAAAGATTCTCCGGTCATTTTAATAAAAGAGAGACTCGCTCGTCTGTCGAGATCTTGCCCGTCTCAGATAACGACACTAGAGCACCCTCATCATGGCAGCCGTGGCATTAACAGTGCCGACAGTAGGAGCTGTCAATCACATCACCGGCTGTGAAGTCAGCGCTTCTCCCCAACTCACCTCCCCAACAGTGCTTTCCAGCTGAGCAGTATTTCAGCAACAGGAAATCTGTACCCATTAAAGACAAACAGAAAGAAACGTCTGCTCCAGTGAATGCACTCACTCCAAGGTTGCTCTAGATGACGCTGGTCGTACCCGGAAGGCAGGTCCTCTTCAGCAGCAAAGGCAGAAAGTGAGTTTAGGTCTTTGTGATGGAAAGAGCCGTGTCACTTTTTTTTTCCCTGAGCAATTGATTTCTCTTTTGTCTTGCATTCCGAGCAGCTCAGAATCGCGTATACAAGTGCCCAGGATTTGAGAATATTTGTTTTGTTTCTAACTTCATCTCTGCATTAGTTTATTTTTCTTTCTTAATGTTGGCCTTTCATAAATGTCTTATTTATGTTTGTCCTGTTGTGTTAAATTGGTTTGGAGAATAAGGCAGAGGACAGACACACAGGTGAGTAGATGATAGGTAGGTAGGATCAATAAATAGATAGATGATAGATAGGTAAGCACATAGATCAGCCTCTATGTGTGAGTGTGCATGCGAAGTCGCTTCAGTCGTGTCCAACTCTGCGACCCCATGGACTGCAGCCTGCCAGACTCTGTCCATGGGATTCTCCAGGCAGGAGAAGGTTGCCATGCCCTGCTCCAGGGGATCTTCCCAACCCAGGGATTGAACTGGCGTCTCTTGTGTCTCCTGCATTGGCAGGTGGATTCTTTACCACTAGAGCCACGGGGGAAGCCCATCAACATCTGTAGCTATGTCTATGTTTATCCATAATATTAAAGCCAGTAACTTTCCATGCTCTGCGCATCTTGCTTCTTTAATTCCGTTCATCCTAATCTTCTGCAAGTTTGTCAAATGCTGCCTGCAGAGGCAAGGACTGAGAGCTGGGTGTGTAGGGGTGGGGTAGGCAAGCCCAGGGAGAAACCGTCTTAGAACCAGACACAAACAAAGCTCTCTGGATTTCTACGCCCAGACCAGGGACATGAGATGGGAGGGTGGGAGGTGTCTGATGAAGACTATGGGTAATCTCCATTACTGATCTGGTGCTGGGGTGACCCAGCCACAGGTTAGGCTGGTAACTAAATATTTTGTTTAACAATTGGACAGCGTTATCGTGAGTATTCCCATTTTGCTTTCATCATCATCATTCATCGGTCTGTATTTGTTTGTCTTTTCAGTTCACAGTGGGCACCTTTGTAAGGTGTATAATTTTGCCTTTCACAGCTTCTTCACACACAAGGGCAAAAATTTTGAACTGGAAAGAGCAAGCAGGGTACCCTGGTGGTCCGATAGTTAAGACTTCGCCTTCCAATGCAAAGCTTTCTGGATTCAATCCCTGGTGGGTTCCATCTTTGGTCTGGGAATTAAGACCCCACATCCCTCGCAGCCCCAAAAATCAAAACATGAAAGAGAAACAGTATTGTTCCAAATTCAGTAAAGACTTTTAAAAATGGTCCACATCAAAAACATCTGAAAAGAAGAGCAAGCAGGTACAGAAGGATTTCTTGCAAATTACTCAGCAGTGGGACTTAATTTAACACACACCCCCTACTCCTGTAGACTTGCCTAGGACTTGGGAAAAAGATGCTCCATGAATTTCATAGTCACATGATAATTTTTCCACAAATAAACCTTATTTAAAAGTTTGTCGTGATTAGTGTTTAGCAAACACGATTGATAGGTCATTAGTAACAAATGACATTCAGTGACTCATGCCATTAAAAAAACATTTTATGACATCTTTGTGAATTAATAGAATCATACCTATAGTGTGCTCTATAGTTGTATTCTGTGATGTTTTCCCAAGTAAATGCCAGGGTAATATTCAACTAAAGAGAGACTCACCCTCCCAAACCCCAGGGATATGTCTATTTTAAAAAATCATTCCTATCTTTTCTCCTTATTTCTTGCTTTACTGTTGCAAGTTATTTTTATATTGTATTTACATGTTTCTTATTAGAATCAAATTAGTCACCAGGAGACTGAGCAGAGTTTTAAATCTGTACCAAACATTACATAATCAAGAAATTCATTTTTTTGTATCAACATTATACAAATTTAGATTCCACAGACTATTAAAATATCTTGATTTGCACTTTTTTACTACAATAGGTGGGTACTTTCATTGCTACTAGAGTGACTGAATGTTATATGAAACTTAGGCTTTGGTCAATAACTGTTTTAATAAAAATATAATCACAAATGAAATTGCAGCCCAGGAGCCCTTTCTATTTCATCTTTCTAACAGCAGTTCTGTCTACACAAGCTCAAACAGGCACTTGATGAAGTCACTTCACAGCAAGACATTTTGATGCCAGTATGTGAGGAAAGAACTTCAACAAAGGCAGGGGAGGTGGTGGCTTGGGGACAATGAACAGAGCAGCTTCTCTTGAGAAGGCGACTCATGAAGCCATCCTAATATGGAGTCAGCAGCTAGGATACTCCGATGACATTTCTGGTGACACATTCTCAAAATGCATCCTCCTTTTTATTGTGTTTGTTAAATGTGTCTGAATATCTCAATATACTCTCCACAAACTTCCCATGTCACTATGAGGTCTCCAAGTATAAATATTGATGTAATCAGTGTTCGAGTGACATGTAGCTGAACTGCTGGACTAGATTCAAAGCACCAAGCTCAATGCTGAAGTTGGTCCCTGAGATCTGCAGCCCCAAACCTGGTGGAGATGCAGGTCATTTAACCCTGACTCCAGCAAACCTGGTAGCAAGAGAGACCAGCACTGTGTCCACCGGGTGGGTGCAGGCTGAGCCCACAGTTCTGGAGACACATCCTACAGGAAGGTAAAGGGAGCTTTGGGCACAGCACATAGGGGTGTTAGCTCCTCCCTGGGCTAGGTGGATCTCTGCTCAACTGCAGTAAGAGCTGCACAGTGGCCCCAGGAAGAGCATCTTACCTGCCAGCATCACCATCCTCTGCCCTAGCAACATGCCCTAGCAACAAGGCACTTTGCCTTTTGCACTGGTGGCTTGATGTCAGCTCTTGATTGGCTAAGCCGTCTCTCCTGAAAATCAACTCTTAGAAAGTTACACCCTAAACTAAATTGAGATTTTATTCCTTTCATCTTCCTCTTGCTTGAAACAATGATAAAATTAATCCATCTCTGATTTGGATTATGTTATGTTACGTTATTCTTTATTGCCTTATTAAGAGACATTTTCCTGTACATTATTGGCTTGTGAAATTATTATGATTCCCTCAGCGAACCTGTGTTATATAAAATATTGGCAAAGATAAACTCAGTCTCTTAGCCTAATCTGCTCTGAAACAAAACAGATATGTAACTTGGTTCATCTGGTAAACAAGGGGTATCCACAGGGCCTCTTGGAAGCCCTTGAAAGGGGAGCACGTACTCATTTGGTTGTTGGGGGAAGTTTCCCAGATGATGAATAGTACAAGAATCAGCAGTATTCTGGAAAATAAGGGGAAGTTATCATGTGTGTGTCTGAAATGGACTGAGTTGCTGCAGAGAGTGAAAAGTGAATCCTAGGTGAAAGAAACATCCCTGGGGTCATATATGTGATATTGAGAATAAAGTCATTAAGCTGTAATATTGCAAACTCTTATCATCAGAGCATTTAGAGGTGTAACACACACAGGAAAGGTCCTGGTGCCACGTGATAGGGAGGGGATTTTATAGGAGATGCTCAGCCTGACGCCTGTTTCCTCCAGAGTGACATTACCACCCCTGGTGTTGCTGAAGCATTTGGGAAACAAAGCCATCCCTGACCCCACAGAGAAAATACAAAGGCACAGAGGGCGGATAAATGTCCTAGATTAGAGACAGAAGGCCACTGTGTTACCAGCCATGACTGGAGGGAAACACTGAAGATTAAGTCTGTACACATTGTGAGGTAGTACAGGTTTAAACTGGCCCATGATTACTTAAGAACTGGACATGGAGCAACAGACTGGTTCCAAATTGGGAAAGGAGTACGTCAGGCTGTATATTGTCACCCTGCTTATTTAACCTCTATGCAGAGTACATCATGCGAAATGCTGGGCTGGAGGAAGCACAAACTGGAATCAAGACTGCCAGGAGAAATATCAATAACCTCAGATATGCAGATGACACCACCCTTATGGCAGAAAGAAAATAAAAACTAAAGAGCCTTTTGATGAAAGTGAAAGAGGAGAGTGAAAAAGTAGGCTTAAGACTCAACATTCAGAAATCTAAGATCATGGCATCTGGTCCCATCACTTCATGGGAAATAGATGGCGAAACAGTGGAAACAGTAACAGACTTTATTTTGGGGGGCTCCAAAATCATTGCAGATGGTGATTGCAGCCATGAATTAAAAGACATTTGTTCCTTGGAAGAAAAGCTATGACCAATCTAGACAGCATATTTAAAAGCAGAGATGTTACTTTGCCAACAAAGGTCTGTCTAGTCAAAGCTGTGGTTTTTCCAGTAGTCATGAATGGATGTGAGAGTTGGACTGTAAGGAAAGTTGGGCACTAAAGAAATGATGCTTGTGAACTGTGGCATTGGAGAAGACTCTTGAGAGTCCCTTGAACTGCAAAGAGATCCAACCAGTCCATCCTAAAGGATATCAGTCCTGAGTATTCATTGGAAGGACTGAGGCTGAAGCTGAAACTCCAGTCCTTTGGCTACTTGATGAAGAGCTGACTCATTTGAAAAGACCCTGATGCTGGGAAAGACTGAAGGCGGGAGGAGAAGGGGATGACAGAGGATGAGATGGCTGGATGGCATCACCGACTCAATGGTCAGGAGTTTGAGTAAACTCTGGGAATTGGTGATGGACAGGGAAGCCTGGCGTGCTGCAGTCCATGGGGTTGCAAAGAGCTGGACATGACTGAGCGACTGAACTGATGAATGTTTACTTTATGGTCAATGATATATACTCTGAAGATAGTGGACCAAGGCATGCAGGGAGCTCAGGGGGCCTGAGAAGAGAATCCAGACTCAACCAGCACAGACAGGACTCCTTCAACCATATTCACTATGAGCCCTCAGGATGCTTGTGTTTTTTTCCCAGGTTTTATTTGTTTATTTAACTTCTATTGGGGGGCAATTGATCTACAATGTTGTGTTAGTTTCAGGTGTACAGTGAAGTGATTCAATTATTGTTGCTGTTGTTCAGTCACTGAGTCGGGCCCCCTTCTTTGAGACCGCATGAACTGCCCCACGCCAGGCTTCCCTGTCCCTCACTATCTCCCAGATTGGGCTCAAACTCATGTCCATTGAGTTGGTGATGTCATCGAACCATCTCATCCTCTCTTGCCCCCTTCTCCTCTTGCTCTCAATCTTTTCCAGCTTCAGGATCTTTTTCGATGTGTTGACTCTTCACATCAGGTGGCCAAAGGATTGGAGCTTCAGCTTCAGCATCAGTCTTTCCAATGAATAGTCAGGGTTGATTTCCTTTAGGATTGACTGGTTTGATCTCCTTGCTGTCCATATCTCCATGTACATATATCCACTCTTTTTAATTTTCTTTTCCCATATAGATCATTAGAGTATTGAGTAGAGTTTCCTGTGCTATACAGCATGTTCTTGTTAATTATCTGTCTTCTGTATAATAGTGTTTGTACATCAGTGCAATCTCACAAGTTATCCCTCCTTCCTTACTCCCTGGTAACCATGTTTGTTTTCTAGATCAGTGACTCTATTTAAGTTTTGTAGATGGCTACAGAACCCTCAGGATTCTTTCGTGGGCAGATTGGGAAATGGATATCAAAACCCTCTGCTTAGCATTCACTGCAGTGAAGAAACCATCTGCCTCTGGTTCCTGTTGTTTGTGACCCTGGCTGGAAAGAGGACTATTCTTGGGAATTAAATCCAGAATAAAAGGGAAAACCGTGGAGAAGATTGAGCTAAGTTACCTGGACTATACTGTAGGCCCTTGTTGGTTTTCTATTTTAATACAGTAGTGTGTACAAGTCAATCCCAAACTCCCAATAAATAATCTTATACATAGATAGAAGAGTTTATATAGTCCTGAACCAAGCGAGAATGCCTCTTATAAAGGGCTACTTTAATGAGGTTTATTTCTTTTTAGTGTGTGTGCTACTCTTTACACTGATAAAGCTAGAAGATGAGAGTAAGCATGAAAGACTGAAATTACTATCTCAGACTTCCATGGTAACTAAAAAATGAAAGAATCAATTTTCTGTTGTAATACTACGTAAAATTTATTTAGGTCTTTGTCAAAACAAGTCCTTTAAGTATTCTCAAATATTAGAAACATTAAGTTTTATAACAACCTTCATAGATGATTATTATAAATAATAATATATTATTTTTGATATTTGTCTAGTAGCAAACATTTTAAAATTCCCATTCACTTTATTTAGGTTTCTATACTTGTAGAAACTTAGATTTTAAAATTTTAATAAAAAGAATGATTAAATGTCTTTAGTGATAGATAAAATAGCTTGTTTCTGAAACAAGTAACTTGACATCCACAGAATTTCAACTCAATAAAACAAATTAATAAGGTAATCAAAACTTCTAAATGTTTAGTTTCTGTCTAGCCCTTAAAAATATAACCAGAGAAACAGTAACATTGTGATTTTTTAATAAAAATATCTATCTCCATTTGATATTTGTCCCTGTTCCAGGCACAGAACTCCCCACTTGAAATTTTCTAAGTGATGAGAGGGACAAAGGTTTTTGTTTTTTTTTTGGTGTGAATGAGGTGACTTTTGGATCACTCATAGGTCACCTAAGGATGAAGGCTGGATGCTGGGTCAAACAACATGTGATTGGAGAATTGGGAGGGAGGGCAGAGGCAGAAGGGATGGAGGCTGGATGAATCAATGTCCAGTGATTTAATCAATTATACCTAGGTAATGAAGGTTCTGTAAAAACCCAAATGGATGGGGTTCTGAGAGCTACACGGTTGAGAAGCACAGAGGTCTGGAGAGGGCGGTGCATTTGGAGAGAGCATGGGGGCTCCTTTCTGTGGCTCTTGCTGCCCATCTCCCATCTGGCTGTTCCTGAGTTACATCCTTTTATAATAAATGAGTGAACTAGGAAGCAAATGTTTCTCTGAGTTTTCTTAGCTGCTCTAGCAAATTAATTGAACCCCAAGAAAGGAACTAATCTGTAGCCAGTGGGTCAGAAGTATGGTGACAGCCTGTGATTGGACTCTGGGCAGCAGTCTCAGGGACTCATGTAGGTCAAGTCAGCAATGCCATCTACCCATCTCATCTTCTGTTGTCCCCTTCTCATCCTGCCTTCAATCTTTCCCAGCATCAGGGTCTTTTCTAGAAACTATCCAAAACATAAAAACTCCACCTATTAAAGGGAAGAGTCCTTATTAAAATCACACCTTTATGTATCCAAAACCCATGCTTTTTACAGAACTGTAGTAACTTGCAAAGAAGAAAGAGACTTCATCCCTGACCTGGGAATCCTCACAGGGGCTGTGCACTTCACAGTCAATTCTGACAGTGAACACTATGTTGCCTAATATGTATTCTTGGTGACAATATTCTTTTTTTTTTAATTTATATAGTACAAGAAAACTGTTCTCTTTTCAAAAAAATGTTAATTATTGACATGTACAAAATCCTTCTCTTTCCTTTGTAGTAATTCCCTTCTCTTTGTAATAATTCTGTCCTTTAGACAAATACTGTAGACTGTACTATAGACCTTTTCTAATTTGAATGCATTTTAATTTTGAGAATTTTGTCCCATTTCATTAAAGAGTTAGGGAGAATGTGTGTCATCACTAGAGTGAAGAGTCTTCGAGTTATAAACTTCAACTTTGTTATCAATATCAACTTTGTTGAATGTTAAAAAAATGATGATGAAGTATTTATTTATCCTGAGTAGAAGTCTTTCCAGATATCTTCATTATAAAGTTTGCAGAATAAACAATTCCTTGAGAAGCATTGACTTTTTGTCATCAGTGACTCAGGTAAGTGTCCACTTATTTCAGGCAGTGGTGTGTCTGTTTTCTTTATTTCTTTAGGGAATTCTCATCTTTCCTTTCCACCTAACTTCAATAATAAAAAGCTTCATATTGATGACAAAGACCATTAATGTTCAGTTGAGTTCAGTTCAGTCACTCAGTCGTGTCTGACTCTTTGCGACCCTATGAATCGCAGCACGCCAGGCCTGCCTGTCCATCACCAACTCCCGGAGTTCACTCAGACTCACGTCCATCGAGTCAGTGATGCCATCCAGCCGTCTCATCCTCTGTCGTCCCCATCTCCTCCTGCCCCCAATCCCTCCCAGCATCAGAGTCTTTTCCAGTGAGTCAGCTCTTTACACGAGGTGGCCAAAGACCTGGAGATTCAGCTTTAGCATCATTCCTTCCAAAGAAATCCCAGGGCTGATCTCCTTCAGAATGGACTGGTTGGATCTCCTTGCAGTCCAAGGGACTCTCAAGAGTCTTCTCCAACACCACAGTTCAAACGCATCAATTCTTCGGCACTCAGCTTTCTTCATAGTCCAACTCTCACATCCATACATGACCACAGGAAAAACCATAGCCTTGACTAGACGGACCTTAGTCGGCAAAGTAATGTCTCTGCTTTTGAATATGATATCTAGGTTTGTCATAACTTTTCTTCCAAGGAGTAAGCGTCTTTTAATTTCATGGCTGCAGTCACCATCTGCAGTGATTTTGGAGCCCCCCAAAATAAAGTCTGACACTGTTTCTACTGTTTCCCCATCTATTTGCCATGAAGTGATGGGACCAGATGCCATGATCTTCGTTTTCTGAATGTTGACCTTTAAGCCAACTTTTCCACTCTCCTCTTTCACTTTCATCAAGAGGCTTTTTAGCTCCTCTTCACTTTCTGCCATAAGGGTGATGTCATCTGCATATCTGAGGTTATTGATATTTCCCCCAACAATCTTGATTCCAGCTTGTGTTTCTTCCAGTCCAGCGTTTCTCATGATGTACTCTGCATAGAAGTTAAATAAGCAGGGTGACAATATACAGCCTTGATGTACTCCTTTTCCTATTTGGAACCAGTCTGTTGTTCCATGTCCAGTTCTAACTGTTGCTTCCTGACCTGCATACAGATTTCTCAAGAGGCAGGTTAGGTGGTCTGGTATCCACATCTCTCTCAGAATTTTCCACAGTGTATTGTGATCCACACAGTCAAAGGCTTTGGCATAGTTAATAAAGCAGAAATAGGTGTTTTTCTGGAACTCTCTTGCTTTTTCCATGATCCAGCGGATGTTGGCAATTTGATCTCTGGTTCCTCTGCCTTTTCTAAAACCAGCCTGAACATCAGGGAGTTCACGGTTCACGTATTGCTGGCTTGGATAATTTTGAGCATTACTTTACTAGCATGTGAGATGAGTGCAATTGTGCGGTAGTTTGAGCATTTTTTGGCATTGCCTTTCTTTGGGATTGGAATGAAAACTGACCTTTTCCAGTCCTGTGGCCACTTCTGAGTTTTCCAAATTTGCTGGCATATTGTGCGCAACACTTTCACAGCATCATCTTTCAGGATTTGAAACAGCTCAACTGGAATTCCATCACCTCCACTAGCTTTGTTCGTAGTGATGGTTTCTAAGGCCCACTTGACTTCACATTCCAAGACGTCTGGCTCTAGATTAGTGATCACATCATCATGATTATCTGGGTCGTGAAGGTCTTTTTTGTACAGTTCTTCTGTGTATTCTTGCCACCTCTTCTTAATATCTTCTGCTTCTGTTAGGTCCAGACCATTTCTGTCATTTATGGAGCCCATCTTTGCATGAAATGTTCCCTTGGTATCTCTCATTTTCTTGAAGAGATCTCTAGTCTTTCCCATTCTGTTCTTTTCCTTTATTTCTTTGCATTGATCACTGAAGAAGGCTTTCTTATGTCTTCTCGCTATTCTTTGGAACTCTGCATTCAGATGCTTATATCTTTCCTTTTCTCCTTTGCTTTTTGCTTCTCTTCTTTTCACAGCTATTTGTAAGGCCTCCCCAGACACCTATTTTGCTTTTTTGCATTTTTTTTCCATGCAGATGGTCTTGATCCCTGTCTCCTGTACAATGTCATGAACCTCATACCATAGTTCATCAGGCACTCTATCTATCAGATCTAGACCCTTAAATCTATTTCTCATTTCCACTGTATAATCATAAGGGATTGATTTAGGTCATACCTGAATGGTCTAGCGGTTTTACCTACTTTCTTCAATTTAAGTCTGAATTTGGCAATAAGGAGTTCATGATCTGAGCCACGGTCAGCTCCCGGTCTTGTTTTTGTTGACTGTATAGAGCTTCTTCATCTTTGGCTGCAAAGAATATAATCAATCTGATTTCAGTGTTGACCATCTGGTGATGTCCATGTTAGAGTCTTCTCTTGTGTTGTTGGAAGAGGGTGTTTTCTATGACCAGTGCATTTTCTTGCAAAACTCTGTTAGTCTTTGCCCTGCTTCATTCTGCATTCCAAGGCCAAATTTGCTTGTTACTCCAGGTGTTTCTTGACTTCCTACTTTTGCATTCCAGTCCCGTATAATGAAAAGAACATCTTTTTTGGGATGTTAGTTCTAAAAGATCTTGTAGGTCTTCATAAAACCATTCAACTTCAGTTTCTTTAGCATTACTGGTTGGGGCATAGACTTGGTAGACTTGGATATTAATGTTGCATTTGGTTAAATGAAGATTTTTATAAAAATAATTTGAAAAACCCTAGGCTGCAGTCTCAGTTGGTTTTCTTTATAGGAAATCTCTCACCATGCCAATAAGATGCATTCGTTCCAAAGTGATTTGTAAGATGAATAGTTCAGAGCAAAAATTAAAGGCAGTGCACTAAGAATGGAGAGATAAATACTAAGATTGCTTTATGAATACTACATTAATTACTTTTCTCACTGAAATCAACTTGGAAATTGGAATTTGAGGAGCAAAGTTGATCTGGCTCCTTCAATAAACTTTAAGGTACACCAAAGAATGCTCAAACTACCGCACAATTGCACTCATCTCACATGCTAGTAAAGTAATGCTCAAAATTATACAAGCCAGGCTTCAGCAATACATGAACCGTGAACTTCCTGATGTTCAGGCTGGTTTTAGAAAAGGCAGAGGAACCAGAGATCAAATTGCCAACATCTGCTGGATCAGGGAAAAAGCAAGAGAGTTCCAGAAAAACATCTATTTCTGCTTTATTGATTATGCCTTTGACTGTGTGGATCACAATACACTGTGGAAAATTCTGAGAGAGATGTGGATACCAGACCACCTAACCTGCCTCTTGAGAAATCTGTATGCAGGTCAGGAAGCAACAGTTAGAACTGGACATGGAACAACAGACTGGTTCCAAATAGGAAAAGGAGTACATCAAGGCTGTATATTGTCACCCTGCTTATTTAACTTCTATGCAGAGTACATCATGAGAAACGCTGGACTGGAAGAAACACAAGCTGGAATCAAGATTGCCTGGAGAAATATCAATAACCTCAGATATGTAGATGACACCACCCTTATGGCAGAAAGTGAAGAGGAACTAAAAAGCCTCTTGATGAAAGTGAAAGAGGAGAGTGGAAAAGTTGGCTTAAAGGTCAACATTCAGAAAACGAAGATCATGGCATCTGGTCC
This sequence comes from Oryx dammah, assembly GCF_014754425.2. Taxonomy (NCBI): domain Eukaryota; kingdom Metazoa; phylum Chordata; class Mammalia; order Artiodactyla; family Bovidae; genus Oryx; species Oryx dammah. The sequence continues at coordinate 90,903,074 of NW_024070209.1, read as the reverse complement.
CATCACTTCATGGCAAATAGATGGGGAAACAGTAGAAACAGTGTCAGACTTTATTTTGGGGGGCTCCAAAATCACTGCAGATGGTGACTGCAGCCATGAAATTAAAAGACGCTTACTCCTTGGCAGGAAAGCTATGATCAACCTAGATATCATATTCAAAAGCAGAGACATTACTTTGCCGACTAAAGTCTGTCTAGTCAAGGCTATGGTTTTTCCTGTGGTCATGTATGGATGTGAGAGTTGTACTGTGAAGAAGGCTGAGCACCGAAGAGTTGATGCTTTTGAACTGTGGTGTTGGAGAAGACTCTTGAGAGTCCCTTGGACTGCAAGGAAATCCAACCAGTCCATTCTGGAGGAGATTAGCCTTGGGATTTCTTTGGAAGGAATGATGCTAAAGCTGAAACTTCAGTACTTTGGCCACCTCATGTGAAGAGCTGACTCACTGGAAAAGACTCTGATGCTGGGAAGGATTGGGGGCAGGAGGAGAAGGGGACGACAGAGGATGAGATGGCTGGATGGCATCACTGACTCGATGGAGGTGAATCTGAGTGAACTCCGGGAGTTGGTGATGGACAGGGCGGCCTGGCGCGTTGCCATTCATGAGGCTGCAGAGTCGGACATGACTGAGCGACTGAACTGAACTGAACTGAACATAAAAAATGTTCACTTCTCACTAGAGACGCAATAAGCATGATTCAATATTAGTTGAACCAGAAGCTTTATTTCTTAGGATGGGCAAGGACATTTTCCAATAATCATTATTACCTGAGAAACAGCTAAGATTATGAATGGATGATGTGTAGAGAGATGGCTATATGAACAGAGATCCTATGGTACTACTTTTACAAATGCATCATGGTAAGAAGTGCTACTTTAATATTTGAAGAATATCCTAAAGGCTGGTTTATGTGTCCTGGGGCCTGGAAATGTGAACACTTTTGAAAACCCATTGAGGACCATCTTTATCCAAATACAGTCAAAAGCTAATTTCTTTAAAATTCTGAGAAGGGAGCTGGGCAGAAAGGAAAGAGATGGAGGGGACTTCCTTGGTGGTCTAGTGGTTAAGACTTTACTTTCCAATGCAGGTGGTGTAGGTTTGATTCCTGGTAGGGGAGCTAAGATCCCACATGCTTCTTGGCTAAAAAACCAAAACATAAAAAGCAGAAGCGATATTGTAATAAATTCAATAAAGACTTTAAAAATAGTCCACATAGGAAAAATTTTTCAAAAAAAGAGAGACGTTGAAAAGACTTAAGCATCTTGGAAATGAGAAATCTTGCCAATCTGTGGGAAAGCATTTTAGACTCAGATTTTTTGTGTGTGTGTCATTTATGCTTAAATACCTGAGAAGCAATTAAAATGCAACTTTTGTTTCCAATAATAGATTTTCTAGATGAATGGAAAACTTAAATCAGGATGTTTTATGCAATAAGAAAATATAAAAAATATGTTAACCTTTAAATCTAAGGCATCCAACTGGTTGCTCTACAGTACCAGATTTTGCCAAGAAATGTTTGAGACATGCTTAGAAAACTATTACAAGTATGCTTTGAAAAAATAAATTCCCCTTAATTTTATAAAATGTTGACATAATATCAGATTAGATTTCCTTGAAGTAAAATATTTTATAAAGTTATTTTTATGCTATGGCATTAATCCCTAGAAAATGAGAATGTTTAATTATTGACTTTCTTTTTTCAGTAAAGAGGCCACAGAAAGCAAGACCATTATGATGAACTGGATGAACAATCATATAATTGAAAATAAAGCGTACATTTAGTATGAAGTCCCTTAAAAATTAAAATAAAGTGCTGCAATTTCAAAACCATTTGTTTTCTAGAATGACAAAGTTCCTAGTAAACTATGAATGTTCAAAATGGCTTTGAAAATTCACATGCGACATTCAAGACTGGCTTAGCTTGTCCCATTCCCTAGATGGTTATTTGTGCCAATTAGTTGATTTCTTGTTATTAAATTAATCCTAATGGATTTGGTAGATAATTTGAATTTTTAAGTCCTGAGGAAAAAATTCACTCACTTTCCCAGACTATGACAGACAAACATTTGCAGACAAATATCCTTTATTATTCAGCCAGCACATCTGTTTTATTTTCATACCAGTTGTATCACCTTTTGTATAGACAAAGCAACAACACTAGTAAGAATATTTTTAAAAGGAAACACTGGATTAACCAAATCCAGAGGAAATACCCTTCTTAAGAGTACTAAGCCTAAACTTTAGACAGCTAGTTTCATCGTGTTCTTCACATTTATTATTTTAAAACACATGCATTTGAATAATCAGTAATCTCTCATTCTAATTAAAATAAGTAGACACTCTTGATGAGGAACTCATTAAATAAAATTAGTTCTGAAAGTTCTTATCCTTTAATTGAACATCTCACCTGAACATAGCTCGCATGGCTTTAAAGATGAATATACACATGGACAAAGGCCAGAGCGTATTTAACAAGAGGACTCAGACCCCTGACCTCTGTAGCAATTTCTCCAGGAAGCCAAACCACAGCTTTGCAGGCATCAGCCCAACGGGCTGTGCTTGGTCAATGACTGCCAACTTCCTAGTTATTGGCTCTGCTTCCGACTCAGCACCAGTTAGAGAAAGTCGCACATGTTCCCCAAACCAATCTAATAAAATGCTTGACTTTTCATTAGCTTCCTTATGCCCCAAACCTCCACTCAAAGCTCATCTGGAGACTTCCACCCTACTTGGATCTTCACCACTCTTCATCTGTCTGCTTTCTGCCAAATTTGAGTGATGGTGGCTGTCTTTCTGGTTATAGCAAACTTTGGATGAATAGCCCCTTCTTATTCTCACTTGGGTGATCATTTATTTCTATGGACTTCATAGAAGCATATTCCTTAGTTAATTTTCTTTGCTGAAATATTCATTTGTAACAGCTGCAGAGGGTCTGCTCTGCCGAAGGTTTGTTGGCAGACATGGTATTTGGGAGAATGAATGCATGGTGCTTCCCAGGTGGCGCTAGTGATAAAGAACCCGCCTGCCGGTGCAGGAGACATAAGAGACAGGGGTTCGATCCCTGGGTTGGGAAAATCCCCTGGAGAAGGGAATGGCAACCCACTCCAGTGTTCCTGCCTGGAGAATCCCATGGGCAGAGGAGACTAGTGGGCTACAGTCCATGGGGTCGCAAAGAGTCGGATATGACTGAAGTGACAGTTATGGGCACACTTATGCATGGCGTAGATAGTTCGCAGTTAAAATTGATCTCATATCTCTTTCCTCCTTACTCCGTCTTACTCAGCTACATCTACTCATTACTGCTTCAGCCTTTAGAGTGCCTCTCTTGCCTGCCTTTCTTCCATTTTTTTTTCTCTGTAAGTATCCAGGTTAAGGTTTTGACTATCTGCTACATACCATTCAATTTAAAACTCCCTCTCTTCACTCACATCCTACCAAACAGACTTTCTATGTCCTGCCTCCCTCCCTTACAATTCAGGCTTGTCAGTCAAAACTTCCTAAAATGCACTTATTTAAATAAAATATAGTACTTCCTTCACTAACTGAAAATGGACAAAATCCTCAGCTTACTCCCCAAAGCCCTCCATTGTCCAAGTATGGAATACTTCTGTTAACAACAGCATACTTCTTTTAGCAAAGTGAGTTTATTCTTGAACACAGAGTAGACTTCGCTCTTTCTTACCTTTCTGATTTCTTCTTGGAATCCAAAAATGTTTTGCTATGTTCCTCTTAATCTAACCACTAGAAGTTACCTTTGAAGAAACAGTTCCTTGTTTCTGATATTTAAATCCTTCTCTTAAAATGCAGACTTGAAAGTTACTTACAAGGACTAGCCCCTTAACTGGGTTAACTAGTAGGTTTTAACCCACATGCCAACCAATATAAACTAGTAATAGTAAATTGATATGTTGAATTGAGGAAGATTCAGATATTCTGACCAGGTTCTTCAGGTGACATGTGGCTGCTGCTGCCGCTAAATTACTTCAGTCGTGTCCGACTCTGTGCGACCTCATAGATGGCAGCCCACTAGGCGCCGCCGTCCCTGGGATTCTCCAGGCAAGAACAATGGAGTGGGTTGCCATTTCCTTCTCCAATATATGAAAGTGAAAAGTGAAAGTGAAGTCGCTCATTAAGTGTCCAACTCTTATATATGAGATGAGACAGATCTCACTGATATCTTCAGGAAATTCCATCCATATGCAGAAGAGTACACCTTCTTCTCAAATGCACACGGAACATTCTCCAGGAGAGGCCACATCTTGGCTCACAAATCAGAACTCTTAAACTTACCTTTCTTAAATTTAAGAAAATTGAAATTGTATCAAGCATCTTCTCTGACCACAATGCTATAGATTAGATATCAATTACAAGGAAAAAACTATAAGAAACACAAACACATGGAGATTAAACAACATGTTTGTAAATAACCAACAGGTTACTGAAGAAATCAAAAGGGAAATCAAAAAACTTCTAGAAACAAATGATAATGAAAACACAACAACTCAAAACCTATGCTGCTGCTGCTAAGTCGCTTCAGTCGTGTCTGACTCTGTGCGACCCCATAGATGGCAGCCCACCAGGCTCCCCTGTCCCTGGGATTCTCCAGGCAAGAACACTGGAGTGGGTTGCCATTTCTTTCTCAAATATATGAAAGTGAAAAGTGAAAGTGAAGTTGCTCAGTCGTGTCCAACTCTTTGCCACCCCATGGACTGATGGACTGCAGCCTACCAGGCTCCTCCATCCATGGGATTTTCCAGGCAAGAGTACTGGAGTGGGGTGCCATCGCCTTCTCCTCAGGTGACATGAAAGATTACTTAATTAAATAAAAACTGATAACCTTTAAAACAGTAGTCAAGTGACAATTGGTTAACATGGCCAGGAGGAGCCAGCTGATAATCTTAACAACTTATCAAAGTTTGCTGTCTGTGTTCTAGATACTTTATTTGCAATTAATGATGCATTTCTGTATAAGCTTCTTCTATGATCTTTTAAAACATTTTCTAGTTAATTGCCTATCTATTGACCATAACTCTACTTAAACTCTCTATCCTCAATTAAAATAATTCTCTGAAAGCAGATTTGTGTTATCTTCTAGAGTATTTCAGAGTTGGTGCCCATCAACATGAGGTTTTATTCTATTTGTAGAAAAATATAATACAAAATGAGAGGAGTAGGGGGATTTGGGTAATTACTTTAAAAATAAAGATATTTTAAAATGATGATGCAGACTTTCAGTTACCAAAAGTTTCAGTTGGCTAAAAAATTTTCCACCTTCTTGAAAAGTAGATAGTAAGAAGCTAGTTACCAGAAAGAAAGGGAAGACACATATTGTTTGCTAAGCAGATATAGAATTTAAATATTAATTTTTTCTTCTTTTGGGAAATCAAAGGTTTTTCCTATAGAGTACAGACTAGAATTTTACTTTGGCAGTGAAGATCTGTGACTCTAATTCACAGTGAAACATGAACTTGCCAGTGTGATCTCTGAATTCTGTTGTCTGGTCACCTTATTTCATAGATGCTTAAATGGTTGGATTCTCTATTAGGTTTGATAAATATCCTCAAGATCTGCCTTAATGATTATCCAGATTTAACTTTAATTTGTATGATGGGAGAAACTCATGAGATTTTTAAAAAAACTAAATAAAATGGAAAGCATTAAAATAAATGAATTAAATTCCTAGTTCAAAATATCAGGAAAAAAATGAACCTAAACCCAGTAGAGACAGTAAAAACAAACCAATAAACAATTAAGAAAAGGAACTACAGGTCAACATCTCTTATAAAAATTAATGCAAAAATACTCAAAAAAGTATTAACAGAAACCAATAGCACATAAAGAAAATAATACACAATGACCAGGTTACATTTATTATAAGAATATAAGAAGGTTCTTTTAATATTAAGAAGTTCATAAATATCATAAAACATCTATCTGTTGTCTATCATCCATCTGGCCTATCTTTATCTAATATATCTGTCTCTATCTCTCTGTATCTTTATCTACAAGAGTGAATGCACATGCATATATTTTCTAGTTTTGTCCACTATGAGAGTCTAGAATCAATGACACCTCAAGAGCAATGACCACATTTAGCAACCATATCTTAGGTTCCAATAAAGAGACAGAGCTCCTTAAAGAAATGGCTAATTCCAGGTTTGGGGAATAGAAAAAGCGAGCTAAGTCTAGAATATGTTGTGGTGTCAGAAAGTAAAAACATGTTAAAAAAAACAAAGTGATGGGGTCATGCTGGGAGGTCACATGATGTCTGAACAAGAGAAGAGAAGAGAAGTGGTGGCTTCCCTTGCTGCGGAGCATGGGCTTGGTTGTCGCGGTGCACAGGCTTCTCATTGGGGTGGCTTCTCTTGCTGCAGAGCACAGGCTCTAGAGCCAAGGCTCGGTAGTTGTGCCCAGGCTTAGTTACTCCATGGCTTCTGGGACCATCCCGAATCAGGGATCGAACCCGTGTGTCTTGCATCAGCAGGCTGATTCTTTACCACTGAGCCACCAGGGAAGCCACCCTGGATTATTTAAAAAATCATGCTTAATTTAGAAATAATTTTTCTCCCAAATTAGAGTAAACAGAAATGAAAAGATGAAGAAGAGGATCAGGCACAGTTTTTAAAACCCCAATCTATTTCCTCCCAAATATCTCAATGCCTATCAGGCATTACATATTGCATAAGCAATGGCCTTTTTCTAGCAACTTATACTGTAGGTGGCAAATAACATGTCCTGATGATAACAGTTGTTGTTTTTCATGTCTGCCTCTTTGCAGCCCCATGGACTCTAGCCTGCCAGGCTCCTCTGTCCATGGGATTCTCCAGGCGAGAATACTGGAGTGGGTTGCCATGCCCTCCTCTAGGGGGTCTTCTTGACCTTCATCTCTTGCATTGAAGGTGGTTTCTTTACCACTGAGCCACCAGGGAAGCCCCACAATGATAAAAAGACATTTTTAACAAGAGTGGGTACTTCTACTACTGCAGTACAACTAGTATTTCTAGAGTAAAACGTTCATTGACGTGTATGCACACATAAACTCTAATTCTCACAATAACCCTGCAAGTTATGTATTGTTACTCCTGCTGTACTGCTCAAATGCCTAAGGATATCAGGATCTGAGAACTCATCTTACTATGGAGTTTTCTACAGAAGTCTGGCAGGAGATTAAGTCTATTTTCTTTTTCTCTGAAGAACAGAGAATGAATTTAGAGTATTTGCAAGTCTTTCTGAGTCAGAGGTGAAGATGGTAACATTCACTCTGGTGTGCTGTCAGAGGACTGGCTGTGACGCATATTAAGGTCCATACTCATCACGTGATGACCGCCCATTAAACGTCAGTGTCCTCTCTCCCACCTTCCCAACACACAAGTAATGGTTACCTTTTGTGGTCAGGCTCTTCAGCAATATTTAGTCACCATAGATCTTGGAAACTGTGTGTTATCTCAGCCCCAACAGCTATTACTGTCATACTCGGTCAAGCAAAGCTGATGGGAATTTTTCACATACATCTTCCAACATTCCAAATGCATACTCTACATAATAGAGTATAGGAAAAAACATAATCAAATTGCCCTCTACTTTGGTTTGGACACAGAAGAAACATTTCAGACCACAAGAAGCAGGTGGGAACTTCTAAATCACATCATATTTTCTGTGGCTTGTATAATATTAATAGCTTGGTCAACCTTCACAGACCATTTCCAGAGACTTCTGAATTCCTGAATATTGTAGAAATATTTTCTACTCTTAAACTCACTGTGAAGATCATGAACAAAAAGAGGCTCATACTATCTTTAAAGCATTCTTCCCCAAACTTTCTGCCTTTTATGAAGGGTATTTTTCAAGGAATTTTATATTCCAGTTTCATAATGTAGTTTGTGCATTATATGAAATATCATATCAATTCTTACTATATCTAGAGCAATGCCACTGTGTATTAAGTGAATAAAATACTGTGGTTATTAGATAAAACAGGGCATAATGGTATGCTGTAAAAGACTGTCTTGAATAAATATGAGCAGAAAGCCAAAACTCCACAGAGGCACTTCAAGTGAATTTGATCACCAGGTTGAAGTGAATTGTTGACAAAGCCCTTGTTTTACTGCATTGAGTCAGCATAGCATCCAGTCTCTCATGCCTTGGCATATATTGATATTTCACTGCTGACATGCTGGCTCAGGGAGTCACATGTCTGGCCTCACTGTGTGATCCAACATGAGAAAAGATTTCAAACCCTTGAACTCCCAAATGCTGGCATTGCATAATTTAATACCTTTTTTTGGATGCTTTATGTTTAATAATCTAGAACGGGTCATCAGACATTTCGTTCATTCATTCATAATTGAAATCTCAAGGTTAGTCACCATGCGAGTGCTTTCCTGTGTTTGGGCAGGGATGATAGTAATGGCCCAGATCAGAGTTTGCAGCAGTGAGCTTCCTCTGAGCGGCTGAACGTGCTTTATCCTCCGAGTAGGTTGTCTATGGTGATCCAGTCTCGGCTCCTCCTCATAGCCCCAGGGTGGTCAGATAGGACTCCAGCTGCTGCTGCTGCTAAGTTGCTTCAGTCGTGTCCGACTCTGTGCAACCCCACAGACGGCAGCCTACCAAGCTCCGCTGTCCCTGGGATTTTCCAGGCAAGAACAGGGGAGTGGGTTGCCATTGCCTTCTCCAATGCATGAAAGTGAAGAGTGAAAGTAAAGTTGCTCAGTCGTGTCCGACTCTTCGCCACACCATGGACTGCAGCCCACCAGGGTCCTCCATCCATGGGATTTTCCAGGCAAGAGTACTGGAGTGGGGTGCCATTGATAGGACTCCTGCCTGATGGATAAGTGTAGTATGGGATGAGACGACTCACGGCCTTGACGGTCACAGGGTTAACACTGCACGTGGGGCCTCCATAAGGCTTCCCTGGTCGCTCAGTGATAAAGAATCTGCCTGCCAGTGCAGGAGCCACAGGAAACCTGGGTTTGATCCCTGGATCAGGAAGAAGGGAATGGCTACCCACTCCAGTATTCTTGCCTGGGAAATCCCATGGACAGAGGAGCCTGGGGTGCTACAGTCCATGAGGTCACAAAGAGTTGGATATGATTTATTGACTAAACAACAATAGGGCTTCAATGAACATGAAATCTGTGCGGAAACAAAGACTTATTGAGAGGAAATGATACGGACAGTTTTGAAGTCTGTACAAGGTGCTGGTCAGTCGGGTTCAGGTTAAATATCCAATTACATGATTTAATTCTCCTAACTACCCTAAGGCAAAGCTCAGAGAATTCGAGTAATTTCCCCAGGCTACAGAGCTGGTAAATAATTTGTCTTATTTTGGAACCCAGCTTCATACTGCCCCTTTGCAAATGTAATTCACTCATTTATCAACTGTTTGTTGAGTGCTTACTGCATGCTAAGGACTGTTTTAGGCACATGAAATATAGAAGAACCCCTGGCCCTCATGGAATTTAAAAGAGAGGATAAAAAATGCATTTTATGTGCTTATGTGATGAAGCAGAGTACTGAAGAAAGATTATGCCAAGGACAATTTTAAAAAGAATCGTTGGGATAGGCGTCATTGAGAAAGTAGCACAAAGCTGTGAACTCTCCGTGGATGCCTGGAATGTGGACAATGCTTTTACAGAAAAGTGACAACTGAACGAGATCTTACATAAATAATAAATAGGAATTTAGTAGCAAGAAAAAGATAATGGTAATCCTGAGGCAATTCAAAGTAATGAGATTAGAAATTCATGAAAAAACACCCTGTTTTTATGTTGAATATGTTTGCTTATATGAGACAGAAAGACAGACAGGGAACATCTTAGCTTCTTTACCTCCTTCCAGAACAAACCAGAATAGAGTGCTGTCCACTTAGAATATCCAGTGCCGATTTCTTGCCCATGAGCATCATTTAGAGATGACATTATCTTACCTGATCTGATGATGCTGTAACTGTAACTGGGAAATGTTTAACCACCCAGTCTCCAGAAAAAATGCTTTCATCTGTATCAGTCATTAATTTCCATGGTGTAAATATTCTAATCATAGTCAGTTTGAAGCTACTGACACGCAATCACTAAATGAGGTCTTGAAAAGAGATGTGAGTTAGTACAGCGTTATATAGTATTTCTACCTGGCAGACACGAAACATGCAAATAGCTTTTAATAATTACTGAGCTTAGCCACTGATTTACCAAAGTCTTAGAACAGAACAAAGCATGGCTCTTATGAGACGGTATGAGCTGTTTCCACCCCACCACTGGGTGGCATAGGAATAAAAGGAATTCCGTGTTTTCTCTAAGTCAGATCTTAGATATTTTTGTTCTGGAGAAATCTCCCAGTTCAGGGAAATGTACCATTCAGAATGCTTTCATTTTTGGTGACAAGATACTTTTCCTTAAGTTGTCAGCCTGGTAGCTGGTTAAAACCATTGCCAGCTACGATGTGGTCCCACTTGTTTTTCTGCTTGTGCTTTTGGTGTCGTATCGCAAGATATCATTGCCAAGATTTCTTCTCTGTGCTTTCTTCTAGGGGTTTTATGGTATCAGGTCTTATAATTTGAGTTAATTTTCATGAGTGATGTAAGATAAGGGTTCAATTTCATCTTTTTCAGATAGTTATCCATTCTTTTGTTGAAGAGACTGTCCTTTTTGCACTGAGTGTTCTTGGCTCCCTTGGCAAATATTAGTTGACCTTCTATGCTGGGTTTTATTCCCAGGCTCTCTTTTCTATTCCATTGGAGACTTTTCCTCGCTGAATGGTTGCATCTGCTTGCATGCTGCCCATAATCCCACACCAAGGGCAAGCATGACGCCAGCAGGTTAAGGGAGGTTATTACAGTACTTTCTTTTGAACTACTTGTATGTTGTAGCTTTGAAGGTGGTAAAAAAGACAGTTGTGGAGACTGCAACTTTTAATCTTCTGGAATATAAATATGCCTCTGATGTAAGGGAAAATGTTGATTGCCCTGGTGCTTTTTTCTGTGTTTGAATATCTCCCCACAGTGGGAGCCACTGCCCAGAATATCACTTTTGCTGCTGAGTTACTTGAAACATCTAAAGAGAAACAATTCATAGGAGAAGCAGTCACTAATAATAGACCTCGTCACAAGAGTTCGTGACTTTAAAGATTCTTGTTTTGTTTTCTTTCTTTCTTCTTCTTCTTTTTTTTTTTTTTTGGTTGTTGCTGCTATTACCATTCCTGTTATGTGTAGCATCACAGGAGGTTTTTCCACTTCCTAAAATGTGGTCACACTAGGACCACAGCCTTGTCTAACTCAATGAAACTAAGTCATCCCCATGGGGCCACCAAGGATGGGCGGGTCATGGTGGAGAGGTCTCACAGAATGTGGTCCACTGGAAAAGGAAATGGCAAGCCACTTCAGTATTCTTACCTTGAGAACCCCATGAACAGTATGAAAAGGCAAAATGATAGGATACCGAAAGAGGTACTCTCCAGGTCAGTAGGTACCCAATATGCTACTGGAGATCAGTGGAGAAATAACTTCAGAAAGAATGAAGGGATGGAGCCAAAGCAAAAACAATACCCAGTTGTGGATGTGACTGGTGATAGAAGCAAGATCCGATGCTGTAAAGAGCAATATTAGGAACCTGAAATGTCAGGTCCATGAATCAAGGCAAATTGGAAGTGGTCAAACAAGAGATGGCAAGAGTGAACATCGACATTCTAGGAATCAGCGAACTAAAATGGAATGGAATGGGTGAATTTAACTCAGATAACCATTACATCTACTACTGTGGGCAGGAATCCCTTAGAAGAAATGGAGTAGCCATCATGGTCAACAAAACAGTCTGAAATCCAGTACTTGGATGCAATCTCAAAAATGACAGAATGATCTCTGTTCGTTTCCAAGGCAAACCATTCAATATCACAGTAATCCAAGTCTATGCCCCAACCAGTAATGCTGAAGAAGCTGAAGTTGAACGGTTCTATGAAGACCTATAAGACCTTTTAGAACTAGCACCTATGAAAGATGTCCTTTTCATTATAGGGGACTGGAAGTAGGAAGTCAAGAAATACCTGGAGCAACAGGCAAATTTGGCCTTGGAATGTGGAATGAAGCAGGGCAAAGACTAATAGAGTTTTGCCAAGAAAATGTACTGGTCATAGCAAACACCTTCTTCCAATAACACAAGAGAAGACTACACATGGACATCACCAGATGGTCAACACCGAAATCAGATTGATTATATTCTTAGCAGCCAAAGATGGAGAAGCTCTATACAGTCAACAAAAACAAGACCAGGAGCTGACTGTGGCTCAGATCATGAACTCCTTATTGCCAAATTCAGAATTAAATTGAAGAAAGTAGGGAAAACCGCTAGACTATTCAGTTATGACCTAAATCAAATCTCTGATGATTATACAGTGGAAGTGAGAAAGAGATTTAAGGGACTAGATCTGATAGATAGAGTGCCTGATGAACTATGGACTGAGGTTCGTGACATTGTAAAGGAGACAGGGATCAAGACCATCCCCATGGAAAAGAAATGCAAAAAAGCAAAATGGCTGTCTAGGGAGGCCTTACAAATAGCTGTGAAAAGAAGAGAAGTGAAAAGCAAAGGAGAAAAGGAAAAATATAAGCATCTGAATGCAGAGTTCCAAAGAATAGCACGAAGAGATAAGAAAGCCTTCTTCAGCGATCAATGCAAAGAAATAGAGGCAAACAACAGAATGGGAAAGACTAGAGATCTCTTCAAGAAAAGTAGAGGTACCAAGGGAACATTTCATGTAAAGATGGGCTTGATAAAGGGCAGAAATGGTATGGACCTAACAGAAACAGAAGATATTAAGAAGAGGTGGCAAGAATACACAGAAGAACTATACAAAAAATATCTTCAAAACCAAGATAATCACAATGGTGTGATCACTCACCTAGAGCCAGACATCCTGGAATGTGAAGTCAAGTGGTCCTTAGAAAGCATCATTATAAACAAAGCTAGTGGAGGTGATAGAATTCCAGTGGAGCTATTTCAAATCCTGAAAGATGATGCTGTGAAAGTGCTGCACTCAATATGCCAGCAAATGTGGAAAACTCAGCAGTGGCCACAGGACTGGAAAAGGTCAGTTTTCATTCCAATCCCAAAGAAAGGCAATGCCAAAGAATGCTCAAACTACTGCACAATTGCACTCATCTCACATGCTAGTAAAGTAATGCTCAAAATTCTCCATGCTAGTCTTCAGCAATATGTGAACCGTGAACTTGCAGATGTTCAAGCTGGTTTTAGAAAAGACAGAGGAACCAGAGATCAAATTGCCAACATCCCTGGATCATGGAAAAGCAAGAGAGTTCCAGAAAAACATCTATTTCTGCTTTATTGACTATGCCAAAGCCTTTGACTGTGTGGATCACAATACACTGTGGAAAATTCTTCAAAAGATGGGAATACCAGACCACCTGACCTGCCTCTTGAGAAACCTATAGCAGGTCAGGAAGCAACAGTTAGAACTGGACATGGAACAACACACTGGTTCCAAATAGGAAAAGGAGTACGTCAAGGCTGTATATTGTCACCCTACTTATTTAATTTCTATGCAGAGTACATCATGAGAAACGCTGGGCTGGAAGAAACACAAGCTGGAATCAAGATTGCTGGGAGAAATATCAATAAACTCAGATATGCAGATGACACCACCCTTATGGCAGAAAGTGAAGAGGAGCTAAAAAGCCTCTTGATGAAAGTGAAAGAGGAGAGTGAAAAAGTTGGCTTAAAGCTCAACATTCAGAAAACGAAGATCATGGCATCTGGTCCCATCACTTCATGGCAAATAGATGGGGAAACAGTGGAAACAGTGTCAGACTTTATTTTGGGGGGCTCCAAAATCACTGCAGATGGTGACTGCAGCCGTGAAATTAAAAGATGCTTACTCCTTGGAAGAAAAGTTATGACCAACCTAGATAGCATATTGAAAAACAGAGACATTACTTTGCCAACAAAGGTCTGTCTAGTCAAGGCTATGGTTTTTCCTGTGGTCATGTGTGGATGTGAGTTGGACTGTGAAGAAAGCTGAGTGCTGAAGGACTGATGCTTTTGATTTGATGTTGGAGAAGACTCTTGAGAGTCCCTTGGGCTGCAAGGAGATCCAACCAGTCCATTCTGAAGGAGATCAGCCCTGGGATTTCTTTGGAAGGAATGATGCTAAAGCTGAAACTCCAGTACTTTGGCCACCTCATGCGAAGAGTTGATTCATTGGAAAAGACTCTGATGCTGGGAGGGACTGGGGGCAGGAAGAGAAGGGGACGACTGAGGATGAGATGGCTGGATGGCATCACTGACTCGATGGATGGGAGTCTGAATGAACTCCGGGAGTTGGTGATGGACAGGGAGGCCTGGCGTGCTGCGATTCATGGGGTCGCAGAGTCAGACACAACCGAGTGACTGAACTGAACTTTATTGAAAATGTGGAAGCAAACAGGTTGCCCGGTTCTTTTTCCAAAGTATCCAAGTAGAAAAAATATTGCTTATGTATGATCATCTGATAATCTCCCCAGGCTTAATAACAGTGTAGGTGAAAGACTAGGGCTCTCTGGTGGCTCAGGGCAAAGAATCCGCCTACCAAGGCAGGAGACATGGGTTCAATGTCTGAGTCAGGAAGATCCCTTGAAGAAGGAAATGGCAGTCCACCCTAATGTTCTTGCCTATAGAATCCCATGCAGAGAGGAGCCTGGAGGGCTACAGTCCAGGGGGTTGCAAAGAGTCAGAGACAGCTTAGTGACTAAACAACAACAAACAAGGTGACAGAATGCAAATTTATTGCTCATTAAGCCTCATGAATTGTTTTCAGGATTTAATTTTTAATATTCAAAATAAATTGTACAGAGTGGGCAGACTATGAAACCAGACTCAACTGATTCTTTTTCTCAATTGCAAAAGCTCAGTAAATGTTGAATAAGTGACTCAATCTCAAATTTACTGTTGAGGAAACATATTCAAGGAAATGAGAGAGTCAGTTCCTAGGTAGGTTGATAAGAAGTCCAGGGTCCCTGAGGAGGAGAAGGGCCCTTGACAAGGAGACAGGGGTCTGGGGTTATCAAGGAGGAGAAAAAAACATACTTTTTTTCTGCATTGTTTTGTCTTAGTCAATATAACAATGTATCTTGCTTGAGGACATGTTTTTCCTTAAGAAGAATCTTCTGAATAATCTTGTTATCTTAGATAACATTATATACTATATATATATGCATATATAATATATATTATATATATATACAATTATATATATTATATTATATATAAGATAACAACATATATTGTGGGAGTGGGGTCTGGTAAAACCTTTCTGTTATTAGTTGAATCTTGTTAATTTAAGAAGTATGATGTGGGATTGGGTCTGGTAAAGGTACATAAGGCCTTCATAAGACTAGTGAGGGGGACACTCTCTGTCTCCCTTATGTCTCTGTCAGAAGCTTTCTCTGTCTCTTTTTCACTTTAATAAAACTCTGAAGCTCTTGAGTGATCAAGCCTGGTCCCTGGTCCTGAAGCTAAATCTTCGGAGATCATGAATCTGACATCATTCACCTTAAGCTATCAAAGTTCCTTACATTGTGCAACACTGGCCAGTTAATAAGTGGTAGAGCCTCACTGAAATATAACATTTTCTGGTTTCAAAGCTCTTTCTTTCTCAAGGTACTATGTTCCTCCACGGTGTCCACCTAGTAGAGAATGAGGGGTGGCGATTAGAGCACTGAGTTTAGAGTTTGATGTCTGTAACTCTGGGCTGCATTCTTGATCCACAGATGAGAAGCTCATTGATCTTCTCCATTTCTCGTCTCCCTTTCTGCAAATGTTTGTCCTGCAAAAGTCATAAGGCATTAAAACCACTTCATAACATTTAAATATAATATTTAGTTGAGATATTATTTTTCAACAAGTACTGTAGAAATGCCCTTTTTGTTCCCTGCATGTAATTAGTAAAACAGCCACTTTGACAGGTTTGTACCTGAAATTCAGTATTTATTTTGGTCTTTCTCCTGCCAGTTATTTGTGCCCAAACTTGTTTTGACTAGCTGCATTACATGGACAACAAAGGGTCTCATAATTGGTTTTTCTTCTGGGGCATCCCTGAAAACAGAGTCTCTGAAGTGTGATGTGCAGAGGAGCTGCCTCAGAATCACTCGGGGATCAGGTTGTGATGGACCCTAAGGTCTGTATCAAGAAAAACTCCCAGGTGGTAAATAGTGGGCTTCTTAACCTTCCCAAGTGAATTCTGTTGTTGTTCAGCCACTCATTGTTTCAATATCTGACTCTTTGTGACCCCATAGACTGCAGTGCACCAGGCTTTCCTGTCCTTCACTTCCTCCCAGACTTTGCTCAAACTCGTGGCCCTTGACTCGATGATGCCATCCAATCATCTCACCCTCTGTCGTCCCCTTCTCCTCTCGCCTTCAATCGTTCCAGCATCATTTTCCAATGACTCATCTCTTTGCATCAGGGGCCAAAGTATTAGAGCTTCAGCTTCAATATTAGTCCTTTCAATGAATATTCAGGACTGACTTCCTATAAGAGTGACTGGTTTGAGATTCTTGCTGTCCAAGGGACTCTCAAGAGTCTTTTCCAGAACCACAGTTTAAAAGCCTCAATTCTTTGGTGTTCAATCTTCTTTATGGTCCAACTCACATGCATACATGACTCCTGGAAGAACCATAGCTTTGGGAAGTTTGAGACCTGCTGCACTGCACACTGTGTACATATGGGTAGCATCACAACACAATCCACCATGGTGAACATATTCTTTTGAAAGTAATGACTAGAGAGACTCATTGATGGTTATCTCACTTTGGGAAATTACCCTTTGGAATTGATGCACTGGAGAAAGTACACTGCTTCATGGAAGCTATGTTTAGCTTTCAGTCATCCATGTTGGAAGAGCCAGTCAGGAGCCTGAGGCTTTAGACGCAGGCCAGCTCAGCAGCCTCCCACATGTGTGACTTCAGGGCTCTTCCACTCTCTGCCTTATCTCAGCATCCTCAGGGGACCAGAGGCCAGCAGAGACCTCCTTGGGAGTTTATGAGGTTCCCATGGTGTCAACAGGTTGACACAAGGCAGACATCTTGTCTGCAGCAAACATCTGGTGTCCCTTCACCGCTTCTAATGCTGAGGATAAGAAGCACCCTCCTCCTTTCTCCTGGTGACCAGCAGCCTTGGACCCTGAGTCTAGGCAGGAGCCAGGATGCCCTAACTCAGAGGCTACCATGCAGGGTCTCGAGCAACATTCCTAGAAGTGTGGAGTTAAATACCAGGTCCGCTCTCCAAATACACAGTGAAGGGGAAAGGGGCCAGGAGTGTATGTGTGTGTGTGTGGGGGGGGGGATGGAATGCAGAGATGAAGCTGACTTGAGCCAGGAGTCACTGAAGAGTGGACCCCAGGATGAGGAGGGTTCTGTTGGGGTTCAGATTGCAGTGTGTTAAGCACCACAATTGAAAAGAGACTTTCAGTTTCTAGACTCTGCAGCTAGAAGATATTGTGCTTAGAAGATGATATAGTCCCTTTTCTGCATATCCTTCTAAAGTCTCTGTGATCCACATATAATAATCCACATATTTCTTAATATTCAGATAAAGTGATAAAATGTGAAATTAACCCTGACATGAAATTTCATAGTCTATATTTTGCTTTAAATTATATTTTGAATGCAGTTCCATGTGAGCATTTTTTCCTCAGTAACCTATGTTCAAGTGACTTCAGATGAAGTGATTTCAGATAATTTCTTGGGTCAAAACTCTGAGAAGAATTGGGTTATTTTCACTTTATTTTTGCTATTGTAATAGCTATGTGAAGAATAATGTCCAAATCTTTGCATATACTCCTGACTAGTAGAAATTCATTAGAAATACAATCAAAATATACTTAAAGATTTTTGATGTGTCTGTGTGCATGCTAAGTCGCTTCAGTCGTGTCCAACTCTCTGTGACCCTACAGCCCCGCCAGGCTCCTCTGTTCATGGGATTCTCCAGACAAGGACACTGGAGTGGTAGCCACGTCCCCCAGAGCATCTTTCTGACCTAGGGATCAAACGTGCATCTCTTACATCTTCTGCTTTGACAGGTTTTTATTTATTTATTTTTTTAACCACTAGTGCCACCTGGGAAGCCCAAAGATTTTTGATACTTACTTCCAAATAACTTTCCCCAAACAAGTTTTGCTAGTTTTACAAGTCATCAGCAGCACAAGTCACTGTTAAATGCGGGTCAAAGAACCTGCATCGCCTGAGAGTTTCTTGGAAACAGTCTCTCTTCCCACCTGGACCTCCTGAATTAGAGTCTGCATTTCAGTGAGATTTCAGAAAGATCTGCACGACTGTGAAGTTGGGATACCACCACATTCCACTGCAGCCTCAGCAGCTTTAAGACATTTTCCTTTTTGCTGGAGGGGAAAACAGACAGGATACAGAGATGGTGAAAGTTTGATTTCAGGCTGAGAAAGTGGGGTGATATCATCAATCTGAGAATTACTCACTGGTGTTAGCTGAGTCACCTGTCCAGAAATAGAATGGGCAGAGCTGAGGTAAGTGGCCGAGGGGGTGTGGGGAGGGGGTGGCCACACCTGCACCTCTTCTAATTCCAGCACCACACCGCTTGGCTCTGAAATCCAGGAGCAGCTGTGACTCAGCTGTGACCGGCCTGGGGGATGGATACGGAGGTGGGCTGGCCTCTCTGCTGATGCTCCTCTTTTAGAATTTGTCAATGACTGTGGGCGGCTCTACCAATGACATCACCATTGCCACAGAATTGAGTTAGTGATCGCTACTAAACAGACATCTGTTCACCCGAGAGTCATATGTTCATACACATGAGGGTGACATCATATTTGCATTTGCAGGGCTAAATCATCACGTTTGACAACTTCCACTTAATTTGCAAATATGCCTTTTTGGTTGACTATTTTGGAGATAAAATGATGTTATACATCCGTGTCCAACTCATAAATGCTGAGGATGACCTGAGAGTCTGGTTAAGATGCAGATTGTGATTTGGTGGCTTTAGAGCGGTGCCTGAGATTCTTCATTTCAACCAGGCCCCTAGTGTTGCTGGGTCTAGATTCTGAAGTGTGTGCTTGTGTGTTTATTTACTCAATCGTGTCTGATGCTTTGCAACCCCATTGACTGTAGCCCACCAGGCCTCCATGTCCATGGGATTTCCTAGGCCAGAATACTGCAGTAGGTTGCCATTTCCTTCTCCAGGGGACCTTTCTGACCCAGGGCTCTAATCAATGTCTCTGCCATCTCCTGCATTGGTAGGTAGATTCTTACCACAGCACCACCAGGGAAGCCTGAAGATCACACCTTGAATAAGGTCTGGTAGATGTACCAAATATAAATCTTACCTTTTCAAACTTGTGTCATATCATTTAAAAGTAAAGTCAATTTGTACTTTTTAAATTTATTTATTTTTTAATTGAAGAATAATTGCTTTACAGAATTTTGTTGTTTTCTGTCAAACATCAACATGAATCAGCCGTAGGTGTATATATGTCCCCTTCCTCTTGAACCTCCTTCCCATCTCCCTCCCCATCCCACCTCTCTAGGTTGATGCAGAGCCCCTGTTTGATTTCCCTGAGATATACAGAAAATTTCCATTGCCTATTTATTTTACATATGGTAATGTATCAATAACCTCAGATATGCAGATGACACCAACCTTATGACAGAAAATGAAGAGGAACTAAAAAGCCTCTTGAAGAAAGTAAAAGAGGAGAGTGAAAAAGTTGGCTTAAAGCTCAACATTCAGAAAACGAAGATCATGGCATCCAGTCCCATCATTCCATGGGAAATAGATGGAGAAACAGTGGAAACAGTGTCAGACTTTATTTTTGGGGGCTCCAAAATCACTGCAGATGGTGATTGCAGCCATGAAATTAAAAGACAATTACTTGGAAGAAAAGTTATGACCAACCTAGATAGCGTATTCAAAAGCAGAGACATTACTTTGCCGACAAAGGTCCGTCTAGTCAAGGCTATGGTTTTTCCAGTAGTCATGTATGGCTGTGAGAGTTGGACTATGAAGAAAGCTGAACGCCAAAGAATTAATGCTTTTGAACTGTGGTATTGGAGAAGACTCTTGAGAGTCCCTTGGACTGCAAGGAGATCCAACCAGTCCATTCTGAAGGAGATCAGCCCTGGGATTTCTTTGGAAGGAATGATGCTAAAGCTGAAACTCCAGTACTTTGGCCACCTGATGCGAAGAGTTGACTCATTGGAAAAGACTTTGATGCTGGGAGGGATTGGGGGCAGGAGAAGAAGGGGACGACCGAGGATGAGATGGCTGGATGGCATCACTGACTCAATGAACGCGAGTCTGAGTGAACTCCGGGAGTTGGTGATAGACAGGGAGGCCTGGTGTGCTGCGATTCATGGGGTTGCAAAGAGTCGGACACGACTGAGTGACTGAACTGAACTGAACTGAATGTAAGTTTCCATGGCACTCTCTCCATACAGCTCATCCTCTCCTCCCCTCTCCTCATGTTCATAAGTCTGTTCTCTGTGTTTCTCTACTGCTTCCCTGCAAATAAATTCATCATTACCATCTCTCTAGATTCTATATATATGCATTAGTATATGATATTTATCTTTCTCTTTCTGACTTACTTCACTCTGTTTAATAGGCTCTAGGTTCATCCACCTCATTCGAACTGACTCAAATGTGTTCCTTTTTATGGCTGAGTAATATTCCATGGTGTATACGCATCACATTTCTTTATCCATTCATCTGTCAGTGGACAACTCGGTTGCCTCCATGTTCTAGCTATTGTACATAGTGCTGCAATGAATATTGGGGTATATGTGTTTTTTCAATTTCAGTTTTCTCAGGGTATATGTCTAGGAGTGGGCATGGTCCACTTGAGGGTCTATGGTGGTTTTATTTATGGAGTTTTTTAAGGAATCTCCTTACCATCTTCCAAAGTGGCTGTATCAATTTACATTCTTACAACAGTGCAAGAGTGTTCCCTTTTGTCCACACCCTCTCCAGCATTTATTGTTTGTAGACTTTTTGATGATGGCCATTCTGACTGGTATGAGGTGATATCTCATTGTAGTTTTGATTTTCATTTCCCTAATAATGAGCTATGTTGAGCATCTTTTCATGGGTTTGCTAGTCATCTGTATGTCTTCTTTGGAAAAATGTCTGTTTAGGTCTTTTCCCCACTTTTTGAGTGGGTTGTTTGTTTTTCTGGTATTGAGTTGTTTGAGTTACTTATATATTTTGGAAATCATTCCTTTGTCAGTTGTTTAATTTGCTACTATTTTCTCCCATTCTGAGGGTTGTCTTTTCACCTTGTTTATAGTTTCTTTTGAGAAGGAAATGGTAACCCACTTCAGTATTCTTGCCTGGAGAATTCCATGGACAGAGGAGCCTGGTGAGCTATAGCCCATGGAATCACAAAGAGTCAGACACAACTGAGTGACTAAATTTTGCTATGCAAAAGCTTTTAATGCTAATCAGGTCCCACTTGTTTACTTTTGTTTTTATTTCCATTACTTTAGGAGGTTGGTCATAGAAGATCTTGCTTTGACTTATTGAGTTATTTGTTGATTTATTTAGAGTGTTCTATGTTTTCCTCTAAGAGTTTTATAATTTCTGGTCTTACATTTAGGTCTTTAATCCATTTTGAGTTTATCTTTGTGTATGGTGTTAGAAAGTGTTCTAATTTCATTCTTTTATATGTAGCTGTCCAATTTTCCCAGCACCACTTATTGAAGATGCTGTTTGCCCCATTGTATATTCTTGTCTCCTGTGTCAAAAATAAGGGACCTATAGATGCATAGGTTTATTTCTGGGATTTATATCTTGTTCCATTGGTCTATATTTCTGTTTCTGTGCCAGCACCATACTATATCAATGACTGTAGCCTTGTAGTATAATCTGAAGTCATTAAGGTTGATTCCTCCAGCTCCATTTTCTTTTCTCAAGACTGTTTTGGCTATTCTATGTTTCCCTATTAATTGTGAAGTTTTCTGTTCTAGTTCTGCGAAAAATGCCATTGGTAATTTAGTAGGGATCACATTGAATCTGTAGATTGCATTTGGTAGTATAGCTGTTTTCACAATATTGATGCTTCCTACCCAGGAACATGGAATATCTCTTCATCTATTCATGTTGTCTTTGATTTCCTTCATCCATGTCTCATAATTTTCTGTATACAGTTCTTTTGTCTCCTTAGGTAGGTTTACTGCTAGATAGTTTGTTCTTTTTGTTGCAGTGATGACTGGGATTGATTCCTTAATTTCTCTTTCTGATTTTTCACTGTTAGTATATAGGAATACAAGTGATTTCTGTGTATTGATTTTTTTTTGAGTTTTCTACATTTCCTTTTTATTACTATTATTTATTTATTTATTTTTACTTTACAATATTGCATTGGTTTTGCCATACATCAACATGAATCTGCCATGGGTGTGTATTGATTTTGTATCCTGCAGCTTTGCTAAGTTCACTGATTAGCTCTAGTAATTTTCTGATAGTATCTTTAGGGTTTTCTATGTATCATATCATCTACAGTGAGGACTTTGCTTCTTCTTTTCTGATCTGAATTCCTTTTATTTCTTTTTCTTCTCTGATTGCTGTATCTAGCTAGGACTTGCAAAACTATGTTGAGAAATAGTGGTTAAAATGGACACCCTTCTCTTGTTCCTGATCTTAGGGGAAATGCTCCCAGTTTTCCACCACTGAGAATAATGCTTGCTGTGCTCTTATCATATGTGGCTTTTACTATGTTAAGGTAGGTTTCTTCTATGCTCATTTTTTGAAGAATTTTAATCATAAATGGGTCCTGAATTTTGTCAAAGGCTTTTTCTACATCTATTGAGATTAGCTGGGATTGATGGGAGAAATATCAATAACCTCAGATATGCAGATGACACTACCCTTATGGCAGAAAGTGAAGGAGAACTAAAGAGCCTCTTGATGAAAGTGAAAGAGGAGAGTGAAAAAGTTGGCTTAAAGCTCAACATTCAGAAAACGAAGATCATGGCATCTGGTCCCATCACTTCATGGCAAATAGATGGGGAAACAGTGGAAACAGTGGCTGACTATTTTTCTGGGCTCCAAAATCATTGCAGATGGTGATTGCAGTCATGAAATTAAAAGATGCTTACTCCTTGGAAAGGAAGTTGTGACCAAGCCAGACAGCATATTAAAAAGCAGAGACATTACTTTGTCAACAAAAGTCCCTCTAGTCAAGGCTATGGTTTTTCCAGTGGTCATGTGTGGATGTGAGAGTTGGACTATAAAGAAAGCTGAGTGCTGAAGAATTGATGCTTTTGAACTGTGGTGTTGGAGAAGACTCTTGAGAGTCCCTTGGACTGCAAGGAGATCCAATCAGTTCATCCTAAAGGAGATTAGTCCTGGATGTTCATTGGAGGGACTGATGTTGAAGATGAAGCTCCAATACTTTGGCCACCTGATGCGAAGAGCTGACTCATTGGAAGAGACCCTGATGCTGAGAAAGACTGAGGGTGGGAGGAGAAGGGGACAACAGAGGATGAGATGGTTGGATGGCTTCACCAACTCGACAGACATGGGTTTGGGTGAACTCTGGAAGTTGGTGATGGACAGAGAGGTTTGCCATGCTGTGGTTCATGAGGTCTCAAAGAGTCAGACATGACTGAGCAACTGAACTGAACTGATTGAGATTAGCATATGGTTTTATATTTCAATTTGTTAATATGGTATATCACATTGATACACCTTTTTCTCAAGTGCACATGGAACATTCTCCAGAATAGACTACATCTTGGGTCACAAATCAAGCTTCAGTAAATTTAAGAAAATTGAAATTATGTCAAGCATCTTTTCTGACCACAGTGCTATGAGACTAGATATTAATGACAAGAAAAAAAAACTGTAAAAACACACACACATGGAGATTAAACAATACTTTTCTAAATAATGAACAGATTACTGAAGAAATCAAAAGGGAAATGAAAAAATTCCTAGAAACAATTGACAATGAAAACACGACAACCCAAAACCTATGGGATGCAGCAAAAGCAATTCTAAGTGGGAATTTCATAGTAATGAAATCCTACCTCAAGAAACAAGAAAAACATCAAATAGACAACCTAACTTTACACCTGAAACAACTGGAAAAAGAACAAAGACCCCCAAAATTAGCAGAAAAAGTCATAAAGATCAGAGCAGAAATACATGAAAAAGAAATGGAAGAAACAATAGTAAAGATAAATAAAATTAAAAGCTGGTTCTTTGAGAAGATAAACCAAATTGACAAACCTTTATCCAGACTCATCAAGAAAAAAAGAAAGGAAGATCAAATCAACAAAATTAGAAATGATAAAGGAGCAGTTACAACAGACAGCACAGAAACACAAAGGATTATAAGAGACTACTGTGAGCAACGATATGGCAATAAAATGGATAATGTGGAAGAAACAGATTCTTAGAAAAGTTCAAGCTTTCAAGACTGAACCAGGAAGAAATAGAAATTATGAACAACCCAATTACAAGCACTGAAATCTAAACTGTGATCAAAGATCTCCCAAAAAACAAAAGCTCAGGACCAGATGGCTTCTTTGGTGAATTCTATCAAAGACTTACAGAAGAGCTAATACCTATCCCTCCAAAACTCTTTCAAAAAATCGCAGAGGAAGGAACACTTCTAAACTCATTCTGTGAGCGCACCATCACCCTGTTACCACAACTAGACAAAGACAACACACAAAAAGAAAACTGCAAGCCACTGTCACTGATGAACCTAGATGCAGAAATCCTCCACAAAATTCTAGCAAACAGAATTCAGCAACACATTAAAAAGCTCATATACCATGAACAAATTGGGTTTATTCCAGGGATGTAAGGATTATTCAATATATGCAAATCAATCACTGTGATAACACCATATTAAGAAATTGAAACATGGTCTTGTACTGTTGACAAGTAGATTCGGGTGAAATCTTGACTCTGCACTTCCCAGCTGTGACTTTAGACTTACAAAACTGTCATTTCCCCATTTTGGTCTATGTTATTTGACTGAGATGGTTTCAGTTTTTATGTGCATTTCCCAGTGTAGTAACTGCTTCAAGGAATTGTAAAAATTCAATGGAAGCAAGAAGATCACATCTAGTAGGTATTCAGTTAGTGTCATTAAGGTACATAGGAAATCATGCTATTTTAAAATTGGCCATACAGATCTTCATAGAGAGAGGATTGTTATTGTTTGAAGGAAATACTTTGTTAGGTTGCCTTGACTTGTGGAATAAAGATCAGAAAGCAAAGACAAACAAGGTTATTTGTCAAGATTTGGGAGTTGGGGTCAACAGTGGTCAAGGAGAAGTGGGGGGTGACCAAATAAAAACAGGGATATGATGGTAGACTGAGTTCATGGAGAAAGCTGCTCAAGAGAAATCCATAGCAGTTAAGTAGCCAATAGAATTAAGGATAGAGATTTATAATATTCAGTTTTAAATTCATTTCAGAATAAAAGCGAGTCTCCACCAAGATGCTTTTGTTCTTGCATAATCCCCAAAAGTACAGTATTGTAACTCACGTATGTGCTGCTCTTTGCTTATTTGTAAACCTCTTCTATTTTCCTGAATATTCAATATACCTTGCATTGGATGCCCTAGCCTTGTGTTGGTGGCATTTGGGAGAGGGGAAAAATTTGGTGACTCTCATTATGGAGCAAGGCAGTGTGGCATTAAAAAAGAAAAAAACACCTGGCTTGGGAGAGTGAGGTTACAAGGGAGACTGTTACAGTGCACATGGATGGAAATTCAAGCTAATTGACATCAATCACATTTTCCTCAGGTTGCTTTTTTCTTCTGTTTTATTCCTTTGAAAACCAACTGAGACTTAAATCATTCTCATATTATCCTATTCATGATATTCCATACAGTATTATACATGTTTTCATTTCTGTCATATGTTCAGTATCTTGCACTAAATGTCAAATCGATGCTGAAGGTCACTTACTAAATGCATCAACCTATACCTTATCTTTTCAAAAGGGTAAAATTCAAATATTCTTATTTTGGGATAAAAGTATTTGTAAATACATCCTATCCTTGTTTTATTATCACATTTTGCCTTTAACTGATACCTGAATCTTTATATATTTATATTTTGGATTAAATGTGTGAATATACAGGGGTAATGAAGAATATGAGTTATTTTCTAAATTACCTTAGAAATAAAAATCTATTTAAAAAGAGGGGACTTACTGACCTCAATACTTTGAAGCAGTTCAAGGTGTGTGTTTTAAAAAATGCAGGGAAATCATTCAGAAATGCCATACGGTGGAGAGAAAGGTTTTCACTGCCACTGGAAATATTTTTCTTTTCACTTGCTTTTCTTCTCACTCAGTTTAATTTCTTACATCTCCAAAGCATAGATAATAGCATTTTCCAGTTTGATACATATTATGTATTTACAGGTGAAAATATGCACCATGTTAGATAATTAGGCATTCAGAGTTACCTCTCGAAGATGTGAAAACACATAGGGTCTGAGTGAATTATTTAGCTGTTCATGTTGGATTTGGAATTCGTGCTTTCTGACACTTCTTTGAAGCCCTGCACTCTGGCCACGTGCTTATTTTCTCAGGCATTATCAGCTTGATATATTTCAAAGATAAAGCTCTGAGGCATGCTCAGCAATCTACTGTTGAAGAATTGAAATATGAGCAAGATACCTTGGAAAGTAGTAGACTGACTTGAAGGATACTAATCTGTCCAGCAAGATATTGTCTTAGAACAACGTCAAATAGTTTCTACTGGTAGAATATGGTTGATCTTCAATTTATTTTCATCCAAGGCAGCCGAGACTATTTAAAAGCACTGCTACTGCTAAGTCGCTTCAGTCGTGTCTGACTCTCTGCGACCCCATAGATGGCAGCCCACCAGGCTCCGCCGTCCCTGGGATTCTCCAGGCAAGAACACTGGAGTGGGTTGCCATTGCCTTCTCCAATGCATGAAAGTGAAAAGTGAAAGTGAAGTCACTCAGTCGTGTCCAGCTCTCCGCGACCCCATGGACTGCAGCCCACTAGGCTCCTCCATCCATGGGATTTTCCAGGCAAGAGTACTGGAGTGGGGTGCCATCTACTCCAAAAAGACTCCAAAGCAACTGGATCTGGGCTTTGGAAAGAATTCAGTCTAATCCAGCAATGTCCACTGGAGCCTGGATGCCAGTGTAGCTTGTACATGTGTATAGTCTTAAAGTTTATGTATTATATAGAGATATAGATAGATTTTAAATCAAAACTAACATGATACTAGCCTAGCTTGCCTCCTATTTTGGAGCACATTCATTTTTAAGAAATATTAATATGACATTTGAGTGCATGTGAGCACAGGAGGGGAGGTTGGTACAGAGTACAAACACTGCTAACTTAGAGCTGAAATGGAAGCAGTGTCCTCAGGTAGAGCTGGTTTCAGAACGAGTTCATACAGATAATACTATGACCTACAGTTCAGTTCAGTTCAGTTGCTCAGTCGTATCTGACTCTTTGCGACCCCGTGAATCACAGCACGCCAGGCCTCCCTGTCTATCACCAACTCCCAGAGTTCACCCAAACTCATGTCCATTGAGTCAGTGATGCCATCCAACCATCTCATCCTCTGTTGTCCCCTTCTCCTCCTGCCCCCAATCCCTCCCAGCATCAGGGTCTTTTCAAATGAGTCAACTCTTCACATGAGGTGGCCAAAATATTGGAGTTTCAGCTTCAGCATCAGTCCTTCCAATGAACACCCAGGGCTGATCTCCTTCAGAATGGACTGGTTGGATCTCCTTGTAGCCCAAGGGACTCTCAAGAGTCTTCTCCAACACCACAGTTCAAAAGCATCAATTCTTCAGCGCTCAGCTTTCTTCACAGTCCAACTCTCACATCCATACATGAACACTGGAAAAACCGTAGCCTTGACTAGACGGACCTTTGTTGGCAAAGTAATGTCTCTGCTTTTTTATATGCTGTCTAGGTTGGTCATAACTTTCCTTCCTTGAGTAAGTGTCTTTTAATTTCATGGCTGCACTCACCATCTGCAGTGATTTTGGAGCCCCCCAAAATAAAGTCTGACACTGTTTCCCCTGTTGCCCCATCTATTTCCCATGAAGTGATGGGACATTCTCTTATACAGTTATAATCTCTAATTTGATTATACAAGACTATGAAATTTTATGTGATAAGTTCATTCTTAAAACGGCCTTATGTACATGTATCTTTTTGAATTATGGTTCTCTCTGGATATGTGATCAAGGAGTGGGCTTGCAGGATCACATGGTACCTCTATCTTTGGTTTTTTAAAGAATCTCCCTTCCATTTTCCATTATTGGTAGGAATAGTGTAGATTTTATTCAGATTTCTCTGGCTGTTTTCACTAGTATCCCTTTTCAGTTCTAAGAGTCAACTCATTGTCTAATGTTGTGTGCACTCATCCTGCCCGTGTCTTCAATGACCTTGACAGTTTTGAAGAATACTAGGTGTTTTGTTGAAAGCACCTCAACTTGGGTGTTCCTGATGTTTTCTCACAATTTGCTAACTAATGCTTGAAGTCATCACAGATTGCACAGATCATTGAGGGGATGTGCTTTCATTATTGCACTAGAGAAGTAGTATCTGATGTCATTACACCTTATTTCTGGTGGCCTTTATCACTTGGTTGGGCTTCCCTGGTGGTCAAATGGTAAAGAATCTGTCTGTAAGGCAAGAGACCTGGGTTTGATCCCTGGGTTGGGAAGATCCTTTAGAAAAGGGGATGGCAACCCACTGCAGTATTCTTGCCTGGAGAATCCATGGACAGAGGAGCCTGGAGGTACATGAGTGGGCGACTAGCACTTTCACTCTTCACTTTTGTCACTTTGTTAAGTTGTTTCTGTCAGATTTCCCCACTGTAAATTCACTGTTCTCCCATTTCGTACTGTATTGTGCTAGAAACCAGTAACTAAGTGCCGCTCATGCCCAAAGGAAAGGAGTTAGGCTCCCTCTCCCAGAGAAAGAATTATCTGAACATTTGTAGACACTTATTAAAATGACAGAAGCAATGAATATATATTTTGTGGGAGAGACTTTGAAGTTACAAAGATTTTCTGCAACTCTTTAAAGTTTTGTCCACTAATTATAGCATTCTCAAGGACTCTTGCCTGCAGTAATGATTGCTGTGGTGTTCTAATGGTGATTTTTCTATTTTCCTCACTCTTTCTACATTTATTAATTGGAAGTTTTCTTCTAAAAACAACTGTCCTACTCTTTCATTCATTTGATTATTTATTCCAGCTGCCTTAATAGTCAAGCTGTTTGGATATTGATTTTATCCTCTGGTTTATAATCTTAAATGATATTGTGACTTATTTTGCTATCCCAGCTGTTCTAACCTAGCATGTAGGATTCACTTTAACCTTCCTCTCTAGGTCTCTCTCTGTCAGTGAGTAACCTGGCTCTCATCATCTACAAAGTATATAGTTACTTGCTTAGGATATGTGTAAATTAGTTTCTAAGTTGCTAATATGTACTTCTGTAAAGGGTTGTTTTACCACCAAGAGTTTCCTTTTTGTCTCCATCCTTAAAGCATCAAGAAAAAGTCCCAAAGTTATTAAAAAAAATTTTTTATGGGCCATTTTAAAAGTTTTTGTTGAATTTGTTACAATATTGCTGCTGTTGCTTACATTCTGGTTTCTTTGGCTGCTAGGCATGTGTGATCTTAACTCCCCTACCAGGAATTGAACCTACGGCCCCTGCACTGAAAGGTGAAGTCTTAACCACAGGACCACCAGGGAAATCCCTCCCAGAATGATTTCACTCAACTCCTTTATCCCCACCCTCTTCAGTGCAGTTGTATCAGACATTAGCAGTAATAGCAGATTTATTTATAACAGGCTGACCTCTGTTCTGAATATCCCCCAAAATCTGTTCAGTTTCTTTTCTTTGTGAAAAGTAAAAGTCATTTTTGCCAGGTGCTTTGACAAACGTGTGAACTCATGAACCCATCACCGGAGTCCCACAAAGGACATTCCATTATCTAGAATTTCCTTTGTGTTTTCTGCTTGCTGCTGCTGCTCTCCTCTCCCCCCAAACCAAGGCACTCGCCATCCATCTTCCATTCAAATAGCTTTGCCTTTCCCAGGACCGCACATAAATATCTACAGTGTGGCACTCAGCAAACTTCATTTGAGATCCATTCACATTCAGTTCAGTTCAGTTCAGTCGCTCAGTCGTGTCCGACTCTTTGTGACCCCATGAATCGCAGCACGCCAGGCCTCCCTGTCCATCACCAACTCTCGGAGTTCACTCAGACTCACGTCCATTGAGTCAGTGATGCCATCCAGCCATCTCATCCTCTGTCGTCCCCTTCTTCTCCTGCCCCCAATCCCTCCCAGCATCAAAGTCTTTTCCAATGAGTCAACTCTTCGCATCAGGTGGCCAAAGTACTGGACTTTCAGCTTTAGCATCATTCCTTCCATGAATTAATAGCTCGTTGTTTTCTACCTCTGAAAATTCCACTTCATTCATTAACTCATGCATAGCATCTTGATTTCTCCCAATTTTTTTTTGATAATTATGAGTAAAGCAGCAGTAGACATTGTGTATAAGCTTTCGTGTGAACAAAAACCTTTATTAGGATTTTATTGTTTTGGAGAAGTTTTAGGATCACAGCAAAGTGGAGAGGAAAGCCCAGAGAGTTCCCATATATCCCCTGCTGATATGCATTCACGTTTCATCCAGAGGTGTAGGTTTCCCTCTTGTTTCTTTCTTCTAGATGCAGTGAATTTGTGTAGTCTTCTAAGTTGGCAGTGTTTATTCATCTCTTACTAAAGATTAAGGTTTTGTTACTTAGAGCAGATGGGTTTGGGAGGAATTTTGGCCTTGACTGCTGTTCCTCTTCAATAGTCAGCAGCATGGAAACTTTCTTAAATGGTTCCTACTTTCTGCATGAGGGCCTATTAAAAAGGCTTACAGGAAGAAACTGAAATGGGAAAAAACACCCTGATGACCGGTCCTCAGGGGCTTTACACTCTCATGGTAGACCGCACTCTGCCTTTAAGAAATGATAAAATGTTTAGCTGAATTTTTTTTTACTAGTTTGTGTGTGTGTGTGCGCGCGCACTCAGTCACTAAGTCATGTCCAACTATTTGCAACCCAACGGACTGTCGTCTGCCAGGCTCCTGTCCATGGGATTTCCTGGGCAAGTATACTGGCGTGGCTTGCCACTTCCTCCTCCGGGGCATCTTCCTGATCCAGGGATCG
This sequence comes from Oryx dammah, assembly GCF_014754425.2. Taxonomy (NCBI): domain Eukaryota; kingdom Metazoa; phylum Chordata; class Mammalia; order Artiodactyla; family Bovidae; genus Oryx; species Oryx dammah. The sequence goes on along the minus strand of NW_024070209.1, from coordinate 90,871,872 downwards.
AACCCGTGTCTCCTGCTTCTCCTGCACAGATAGGTGGATTCTTTACCACTGAGTCACCTGGGAATCCCACTGGCTTGTATGTTGTCTGAAAAAGCCTGCCATCGGTTTATAATCACTGGGACTGTTTTGACCTGCAGTCACTTGTCTCTCCCCATATTTTGGAATAGTGGTTTTTCTGCATCATCAGTTCTCTGATGAATTTAAGAGAAGTTATCAATTTTCACTTTTTTCAGCTCTTTTCTTGTTGTGTAGGGTGACACAATTTCCCTGTTCTCTGTTTTGGAGCTGAAACAGGAAGTTCATCAACAATCTTTTTTTTAAAATTTATTTGTGTCATTTTTTTCCCCAAAGTAATTTACTTAGAACTCCCTTATAAAACTATTTTAAAGATTCCCTGCTGCTGCTAAGTCACTTCAGTTGTGTCCGACTCTGTGTAACCCCATAGGGCAGCCCACCAGGCTCCCCTGTCCCTGGGATTCTCCAGGCAAGAACACTGGAGTGGGTTGCCATTTCCTTCTCCAATGCATGAAAGTGAAAAGTGAAAAGGAAGTCGCTCAGTCATGTCCAACTCAAAGATTCCCTACAGGAAACTAAATATGAAGATAACTATATGTCAATAATACAGGAAGCAGCCCTTTAAGAATATCTGATTGCCACAACTAGAATAACAACTTCTTAAATATTAGGTCCAAAAGATCCTTAGATAATCTTTTTTCCAGTGTTTTTCTTGACTTTTCTCAGTTTGTAGACTCCACAGAGATTTCAGCTCATCTGATATACTCTTAACAGTCAATGGCATCATCAACTTAAGGACATGAGTTTGAGGAAACTCTAGTGAAGGACAGGGAAGTCTGGCGTGCTGCAGTCCATGAGGTTGCAAAGTTGGACATGAGTAACCGACTGAACAATAGTATGATCAGTTTCAAAAATGGTATATATGTATGTACATTGCTCTAACGTAACCAGCCATGAAATTCATTGTCGACAATATATAAAGTATGAAATAGATCTTCACGATGCCACAGAACAAAACAGTTGGCAGAAGAAAGCTCCAATGGCTCTAACAGTTTCACGTGAGTCTGTTGTGTGATCCCTAAGATCACTTTCAGGTCAGCCTTGGTCTCTGTAGTGACCTCCACTCCTGGAATTGCTTGTTTTGTACAGTTAGTCGGGCCTTTGCAGGGGCATGACCCCTCGATACCTTTGACCTTGTCTCCTACCCCAGGACTCAGAGGAGGAAAGACTCGTGAGGATGCTGAACCTGTCTAGAGGTGTTGGACAACTTGAGGAGGTGAAGAAGAGTTGGCACATGACCCCAGCAGATACACAGTCAATAAAGAGGATCTCTGGACCACAAAGGAGATGATAAGAGACAATGCCATCATTGAGATTCTACCCTGGGGCTTCCAGATACTAATCAGGTGAACTGTATATTAAATCAGACTGCCTAGAAGATTTTTTTCAATATTTTAACTTTGAAAGACTAAAGAAACTGGTGCTTCCAGCTACACTTTAAACTGAATTTGTATTCCATCTCAATTTCCTTTGAGCCTCTCTGAGTCCATTTGATGCTATTATCCACAGATGGACAAAGCTATTTTCCACAGCTGATTTCACATGTGATTCTGCAAGCTATTTGCCTTTCTACTTCCCTGTAAACCCGCAGATTATAATTTTCAAATACCCTCAAGTATGTGTTCATTCTCATGAGCACTGAGTCAGTATCTAAATGCCGAACAGCACCATTTCTGAACAGCCATATCTACAGATCTGAAAGGCAGTGATCTGAGGAGAGCCAGCAGTAAGAAGAGATCCAAAGGTTCTTTTACTCAGGTTATTTTTCTAAATAGGTCAGTGGTTTGCAACATATTTGGTAAATAAGAATCACCTAAGTAGATCTCCAGGCTTGATCCTCACCCTACAAGTCAGGATCTCTAAAAGTGATTCCAGGGATTTGTAGTGAGGCTTTGTAACATTTGAAACATGTATATTTTCCCTATTCTAGGCAAAACATGCTTTTTTCTTTTCTTTTTTAACAGTTTTTGTTGGAGTACAGTTGCTTTACACTGTTGTGTGAGTTTCTGCTGTGCACAAAGTAAGTCAGTTCTACATGTACATATATCCAACTGAGTGACTGAACTGAACTGATATAAATATATATCTCCCTTTTTTGGATCTCATTCCCATTTAGGTCACCACAGAGCACTGAGAAGGGATCCCAGTGCTATACAGTAGGTTCTCAATAGTTGTATATTTTATACATAGTATCAGTACTGTATATAAGCCAATTCCAACCTCCCAATTCGTCCTAACCCCACTTTTTCCTTTGGAGTCCATACATTTGTTCACTATGTCTGTGTCTCCAATTTTTGCTTTGCAAACAGGCTCATCTGTACCATTTCTAAATGTGCTATTTTCTGCTGAATATTTTTACTCTTAAAATGGCAAATATATTTTTCTCTTTATTTCAGTTTTTAGGATTATAGTTTTGTTTTCTGCCTATATTAGTGACTATCTCCTTTCCAGTTATTTAGGATCTTATTCAAGTTCTTTCACGAATGTTTTTCAGTTTTCAGTATACAAGTCTTTCACATCCTTGACGGAATGAAGTCTCTCTCTGTTTAAATATCTCAAGTTGGGGGAAACTTGCCAACTTCTTATTTAATTCTGTTACAGGGCTTCAACATATGGTGATATAATGACATATACATTTTTGTTAACAGAGTTTTTGAGGGAACATGCATGGACAGAGGAGTTGACTTTCAAGGGCTCAGAAAGTTTCAACTCAATACCAGAAATGTTACTCAAGAGGAAACATCAATAAAAGGGAAATGGGAGAAAGAAAATAGTGTGCAGTCTCGGTGTTAATAATGTCCATGGATCATGAATGGACACACACCAACCCAGATATGCATCTATATGAGTGCGTGCCTAGGAATGCTTTCTGTTCTAGAAAGAGTGAGCTTATACAGCCCTCCTCACTCTCTATAGTGAATTTCTTATTCTCTATAAGTTGATGCTAACCTACGTGTTCAAAAGTCAGCTTTCTTATTAACACATTTTAAAATATGTTTCATTTCTAAACAGAAATATAATTTGAAGGCTGGAATGAAAATAAGCATCTGTATATTATTGTAGTTGTAGAAATAAGTGAAGCAAAGTAGCCCTGGGCAAAACTTTTAGATGAGTCCAATCAAGTAATCCCAAGCTTCTAGAACTTCAAAAAAAAAAAAGAAGCCAAAAAATTTAAAAGAACTACCTATTTTTATTAACATTTACATGTAAATATCATGATGATGAAATTATTGAAAATATATTCAGGCTGAGTGAGGAATTGTTTTTATTATTAACTATTTAAATCATAACTCCAGACTGAACAGAAAGTTTAAGAAAAAAAACCTAAAAAGTATTACATCTAATGTATAAAATCAGTAAAGTGTTAATTTAAAAAATAGCTATTGTTTCAGAGTGGGGAATTGAATTCAATTCTATCTAATCTCAGAAGACTAATTATTATCACTGTTTTTTTAAATAAATTATACCAGGTATGTACCTGCCCCTTACAATTCTTTAAAAGTTTGAGACATGAAGAACAATGCTGATGATTCTGAGATTATAAAGATTTTATAGTTTTCTAAAGCTCTGATTACTAATTAGTACTGAGATGAAACAACCATCTCTTCTGGGCAGAACCACGAACATTTAATTAGACTCTTATTTGTCAAGAGATAAAGTAATTCTTGTACCAACTTTGGGCTTAGGATATTTTACAAACTTATAATAGATTCAGCCTGGTCAGATGAACAGTGATTGTGGTACTTCAAACTGTTTTGTTATCTGGATAAGTTTATTAGGAAAAAATGCTTATTGTATTTGATTCTGAATTGATAAAACAGTCAATGACTTGCTTAGTACATTTAAACTAAAATTGAATTCTACACAGTCATCTGCTCCAAATTGTGTTGAATATTAATCATCATTAGAGTACTTAACTTGTGATGACATGCTATATAAAAATAATAATATTAACACAACTATCTATGTTTGACATTAATAAAAAGACTATCGCTGTCTCTACGGGCATGTTGCCTTGGCCGCACAACAAGCTGGTGTGGTCATGTTTATAAACAAAAATGCTCAGCTTTGGTTCATTCAGCTTGGAAAAGGTCTTTTATCAGAGTTGCCAGGAAAGCTTATCCAAGGATTTTTGTATTTTCCTGGAAATGTAGGATGAGAATAATTTGAACATAAACCATTGACATATGTGGGGTTGTTCACTTTTCTGCTTCCCCAATTAGATTATGAACTGTTCTAAGTGAGGTTCCAAGTTCCTTCATATTTATATTCCTAGGACCTAGTAGCATAAGCCGCAAGGTAGGTGCTGTGTCTTAAATGAATGACTAAATCTAGGGCTGACCTGTGTCCCAATGCAGGCCAAACAGAACCCAGTCTGCACTGCATGTCCCTACAATATGCTACCCTTAGCTCTATCATGGCTCCAATCACAGAGTATTATACTTATCTGTTTTCTTGACAACAAATGCAAAATTGTGGGAGATAGGAATTGTGGGAGATAGGCTCTATAGTTGGAGAAGGCAATGGCACCCCGCTCCAGTACTCTTGCCTGGAAAATCCCATGGATGGAGGAGCCTGGTGGGCTGCAGTCCATGTGGTCGCGAAGAGTCGGACACGACTGAGCGACTTCACTTTCATTTTTCACTTTCATGCATTGGAGAAGGAAATGGCAACCCACTCCAGTATTCTTGCCTGGAGAATCCCAGGGATGGGGGAGCCTGGCAGGCTGCCGTCTATGGGGTCGCACAGAGTCGGACACGACTGAAGCGACTTAGCAGCAGCAGCAGCAGGCGCTATAGTAAACAGTTTGTATTTCTGGCCCCAGCAGAGTGTCTGGAACTGAGTAAGCAGCTCTCAGTACATGTTTATAGGATAAGCCTATGACTGGAAATTTTACTGTACCTTTATCATTTGTTTCCTGATGAGGAGGTGATTTATAATAAAAGTATAATAAAAAAATACAATAAATGTTCACCCTGGATGTAGGTCAAACTTTACTGTTCTTTTGCAAGTCTCAATTTTTATTGGAAACTGAACATTTTTGATAAACATTTAGCAACAGTGGATTCTGATGTTTTATCCCTGGGAATTTTTGTTGTTGAATTGTTTAACGTATTTTTTGTTTGTTTGTGTAAATCGATGGAATCCATTCCCCTATGGTGTGTGGCTGCTGCTGATTCCACTCAGTTTAAAATTATATATTATACCCTCCCAGGTGGTTCAGTGGTAAAGAATCCGCCTGCCAGTGCAGGAGACACAAGAGATGTGGGTTCAGTCCCTGGGTTGGGTAGATTTGCTGGAGTAGGAAATGGCAACCCACTCCTGTATTCTTGCCTGGGAAATCCCATGGACAGAAGAGCTTGGTGGACTGTAGTCCCTGCGGCTGCAAAATGTCAGACACAACTGAACACCTAAAGATGATGAGATGGACATGAATTTTGCTCTTGTTCAGCTGTTCAGCTGAGTCATGTCCCACTCGTTTCGACCCCACGGGCTGCACCACCCCAGGCTTCCCCATCCCTCACTATCTCCCAGAGTTTACCCAGACTCATGTTCGTTGAGTCAGTGATGCCATTCAACCATTTCATCCTCTGTCTCCCCCTTCTCTTCCCGCTTTCAGTCTTTCCCAGCATCAGGATCTTTTCCAGTGGTCAACTCTTCTCATCAGGTGGCCAAAGTACTGGAACTTCAGTTTCAGCCTCAGCCCTTCCAGTGAATAGTCAAGGATGATTTCCATTAGGATGGACTGGTTGGATCTCCTTGCAGTCCAAAGGACTTTCGAGAGTTTTCTCCAACACCACAGTTTAAAAGCATCAGTCTTCAGTGCTCAGCCTTCCTTATGGTCCCACTCTCACATCTGTATGTGGCTACTGGAAAAACCATAGCTTTGACCATATGGACTTTGTTGGCAAAGTGGTGTCTCTGTTTTTGAATACATTGTCTATATTTGTCATAGCTTTTCTTCCAAGGAGCAAGCGTCTTTTAATTTCATGGCTGCAGTCACTGTCCATAGTGACCTTGGCTTCCTACGGTCACCATGTGTCTGAGTAGCATTTTAAGCAGCCAGTCATTACTCTGTTACCCTACAGCTGTCTCATTTCTTAGATCTCCCTAGTAAGTTTCCAGCCAATCTGTCAATCTATTGTTTGCCTGAACCAACCCACAACACTGGGAGGCGCTCTTTTTCTCTGTCGGTTGGCCATCAGCATTGCTGTTATCATGGAAAATGCCGTGAGCGTTATGTCTTACAGACCACATTCAGATCACATCAGGCCCCTCTGGCACTAAAGCTCCTGTCGTCCCAACTTGTCCCAACTGGTAGAACCATCCCACTGACCCAAGAACAGACTTCTGCCCTTCTCACACAAAATCCAGCTTTTTCTCATGGATTATCACTTCTTTGTCCAGTGTTTTTATCACCGTCCAGAATCCTGGCAGAAGATTTTTTGCAACATCATTTCTTCACACAGCAGTTGTTTGTCCAGGTACAATGTCTCTGGATGAGAGGAGATGACTGAGACAGTAGGACCATACCATCTGATAAATCCACTTTGGGGAATTGTTAAAATTTTAAGATCATCTTCTGATACCATTTTTTAGGAATTAACTTTTAAAGCAAAAATTGAAATCAAGAGCATGAACTCCCTTGGAAATTCCACACTTAGGAAGGCAAGAAGGATCTGCAAGCTAAATAAGATGACTTTATAAGTGAATATAAATGTATTTTTATTTAGAATTGGAAAGTTAGAGTACATAGTAGGACATGCTTTCATAAACTTATATTGTGTAATCTTGGACCTTGATGCCATAGCAAAAATGGCCTCATTCAAGTCAAATCTTTTTCTGAAGTAAGCCTGACTTTCAAAATTAATTCATCTGATATTACATTTGTGATTTACTAAGACACACTCTGGTAGGTCATATCAAAATCATTTTATTTTTATGGAGATATCTAAGGTGATAAGGACAATATTTGTATACTTCGGGTGCAGTTACTTTGGCTTGTGAATTGCAGTGCTTTTACAACAAGTAGTGCTCAGTTGTGTCCAACTCTTTCCAACTCCATGGACTGTAGCCCACCAGGCTCCTCCACCCATGGGGTTTCTTGGGCAAGAATACTGGAGTGAGTTGCCATTTCCTCCTCCAGGGAATCTTCCCAACCCAGGGTTCAAATTCACAACTCTCCATCTCCTGCATTGGCAGGCAAATTCTTCACCACTGAGCTACCTGGGAAGCCCATAACAAGTAGAGATTTACAGAAAAAATCAAAATAAAATTGTAATCAGAGGTCTAAGGTAAGGGTAAAAATGGAATAAAATGTTCACCAAGTTTCATGACAGCATATTCAGGTACACGCCACAGCTAATCTGTCTGTATAATAGATCAAGCTGTGTAAAGGGAGTTGATGGTACCAAATTTTACCTTTCCTGTGTAATTTATAGGAAAATTTGTTGGCATGCAAATTATAACTTGTCCTGAAAACTTCTTTTACTAATTAAAGCTTGCAGAAGCCAGGGAAGGGCTGAATAATTAGCACAGTGCTGGCATGATTCTTAGTTAAGTGAAGTATTACCAAATTAGATGTCAAGATGGGAGAAAGGAACCACTTACAAACACATTTTAGTTTTTGAACTTTTACTTTTGAAGCGTGTTCTGAGGAACGTGGTACAGAGATATGAGACCATAAAATCTTGGGGTACCAGGAGCCTGCTGGAGCTTGAAGGGCTGCGGACAGTTTTCCTCTTTCATGGGTATCAGAGGGCTTGAAACTACTGTGATTATCAACAAAGACAGAAGAAAGTGCACGCAAAGCAAATTCTGACACAGAAATCCAAGGCTAGGCCCAAGATGAGACCCAGTGGCAGGAATCTGGGGATCTCTAATAAGACAAGCTATGCATGCTACTGGGTACCAACACCAGTAATGAATCCAGAGACCACTGAGTGTCTTGGTAGCTGAAGGAGAATGGAAACCTCTACCCCACCGCAAACAGCAGCTGGGATGACATAAAGAGCAGGGGAGGAAGGAGGGCATGTTTGAGGGTGAATGTTAGTCTAGGATTTTTGTTGTTGTTTCTTTGTTTTAATTTAAATGTATTTATTTTAATTGGAGGCTAATTACTTTACAATATTGTATTGGTTTTGCCATACATCAACATGAATCCACCACAGGTGTACACGTGTTCCCATCCTGAACCTCCCCTTCCTTCCCCGTACCATCCCTCTGAGTCATCCCACTGCACCAGCCCCGAGCACCCTGTATCCTGCATCAAACCTGGACTGGCGATTCGTGTCTTATATAATATTATACATGTTTCCATGCCATTCTCCCAAATCACCCACCCTCTCCCTCTCCCACAGAGTCCAAAAGACTGTTCTATACATCTGTGTCTCTTTTGGTGTCTCGCATACAGGGTTATCATTACCATCTTTCTAAATTCCGTATATATGCGTTAGTATACTGCATTGGTGTTTTTCTTTCTGGCTTACTTCACTCTGTATAATAGGCTCCAGTTTCATCCACCTCATTAGAACTGATTCAAATGTATTCTTTTTAATGGCTGAGTAACACTCTATTGTGTATATGTACCACAGCTTTCTTATCCATTCATCTGCTGATGGACATCTAGGTTGCTTCCATGTCCTGGTTATTACAAATAGTGCTGCGATGAACATTGGGGTATACGTGTCTCTTTCAATTCTGGTTTCCTCCGTGTGTATGTCCAGCAGTGGGATTGCTCTCAGTCCTATGCTCTTCTTCCCCAGCAGGGAGTTGGGTTACTTCAGTTTGCTTTGTTTTAGGTTGTTTAATTGTTATGACTTGACTGTGAGAAATGTTGGGGCCTCAGAGATAAATTTTTGGTATTCTAAGGGTTTTCTTCCCTGTCATTTCTTTATGGACAAAACTTAGAAAGTATTAGAATATATTATTTCAGATCATCTGTTGGCTGGAAGCAGCTGAGAATTGTATCTTTTTATGCTTTCTCCACATCTCAATGTGTCCATGGGATGTATGTGGCTACTGGACACTTCTTCTCATTTCACTGAGTAATATAGTCATATAGTTATTTGTGCACTAATTGTTGATGTTCTAGTATGAAACAGGTTTTAAAAGTAGAATCAGCTGGTAACTGTTTTAGTGAAATAATTGATCCTTAATATTTCTTTAAAGTTGAATTTTTATAGGTTGTATAAAGTAGAATTGAAATGACTGAGGATGCATATAGCAGGAAAAGCTACATTACAAAATATGATTTGCAAATAAGTTACAAGATATCTTTGTATAAAGTTTTGTCCATTATGATGTCCACCTAAATACTTGAGAAAAAATAAAATTAGTACTTTGGTTATCTAGCTTTTAAATCATTGAGACAAAATTGCATCTAAATACTGATTACAATTAAACAAAAAGAACTCTTCTAAGTAGGTTTTTATCTATATCTTGGACTTGAGAAACCAGTTCTTCACATTAAAAAAAAATGTTTACATGCCCTTAATTGTTGCAATCGTATGATTTGTTTTTACTTTTTAAGATGTTGATGCGGACCATTTTAAAATTTTCATTGACTTTGTTACAGTATTGCTCCTGTTTTAGGGTTTTCTCTTTGTTTTGGCCATGAAACATATCTGAGATAGCTCCTCGTGAAAGTGAAAGTTGCTCATTCGTGTCTGACTCTTTGTGACCCCATGGACTATATGGTGTATTGAATTCTCCAGGCCAGAATGCTAGAGTGGGTAGCCTTTCCCTTCTCCAGGGGATCTTCCCAACCCAGGGATTGAACCCAAGTCTCCCACATTGCAGGAGGATCCTTTGCCAGCTGAGCCACAAGGGAAGCTCAAGAATACTGGAGTGGGTAGCCTATCCCTTCTCCAGTGGGTCTTCCCTGCCCAGGAATCCAACTGGGGTCTCCTGCACTGCAGGCAGATTCTTTACCAACTGAGCTATCATGGAAGCTATTAGCTTCCAGACTAGGGATCACATCTGTGTCCCTTTTTTGGAGGGCAAAGTTTTGACCCCTGGACCACCAAGGAAGTCTTCAAATATGTGACTTAAAATGACTAAGCTGATAACTGAAAGCTACTGACTGAAATGGCTAAAGACTATAAGAGCTAGCGCCATTTCCTTACAAAGTCTACTCATCTGCCACGCACAGCACACAACTAAAAGAAGCCCTTCCTGGACTGGGCTCTTAAGCACACATTTAATCCATTTAACCTGAAAGCATATGATGTTGGCACTGTGCTGGGGGTGAAGGTTGGTGGGTTTGGTGGGAAAGAAATGTACAAAGAAATCTGAAACTCTGCTTTGGACAACGAAAGTAAGAAGTAATGAAAAAAATGGTTGTGTCACCTAAAGTGAACTTACTTTATATTCACGCTGCAGACTTTTAGAGGAAGTGGGTAGGTAAGGGTGGACATGGTCAGCTGTGGTTGAATGAGGAGTATGGGCATTTAATCCTGGAGGAGTGGGCAATGAGCAGGATTAGAATAAAGTAGAAGGAAAAGAAGTGGAAATGGAAATTAATTTCTTATGTATCACAGAATGAATCTTTGTTTTCATTCCAGGTTGAAGGGCGGCTGTTCAAATGGATTGGATCCTTAAACCATGGTACTGAATCATTATTGAAACTGGAATCCAAAATGTATCAAATGTATCAATTATGTGAGGATTATTTTTGCTCAAGCTAAGAGTGGAGCCACAAATCTTTCTGAATTCGCATGGTTTCCCAGTGATTAATGCACCAGGGAGGCTGTGCAGCTGACGTGCTCACCTCTAGTTAATTGAAGTGAGAAAAAGTAGGAAGAATAACTTCTTGCATTTTTCATTATGAATGTCACTTCAATAAGTCACTGATGCAGAAGGGAAAAACTGGTAAAATTACCAACTGTCAATTACATTAAAACCCGTGAGTTTCAGCACATGGAATGAAGCATCTTGCCATCTCCCTTAAGGAATTTATTCTTAGGGAAATCCTCACAGCTTAAAATTGCTACTGCACAGAGCACTGGGTGGGGCTGGGGGAGCCTGAGCAAGGCTCTGCAGCTGAGATGCTGGCTCTTGGAGTCACATGGTCCCGACTCTCCCGTACCTCCATCCACGCCTTTGGCAACTCAGGGACTAGCACTCTTTTAAAAATCTGCTTTCAAAATGAGAAGTTAATTTTTGAAAATGCAATGAAAAAGATTAAAAGGTGTTTTAAAAGTAGACTAGAAAATCTGGTGTCAAAGGATTAGGGAATTCACTACATAATGTTTCTGATGACTTTAGAGAAAAAGTGAAGACTTTTTAGGTCAAGAACTAGTTTTCTGGAAATGACAGAAAATAAAACTTTGTACTGATTATAGAGTCGGTTCTTAATGGCTCAGGCTTGCTCATTTCAAAACAATCAGCAATTCTAGATGGCAGGGGCTCAGGATTATTAAGAAGGTATAGTCAGGGAAATAAAGGTAGATTTAGTTATTTTGTGAACTTTCATTTTATATACTATCATCTGTTGACGGCATCCTCAGTGGCTCAGCAATATAAAGAATCCTCTTGCTAATACAGGAGACACAGGAGACCTGGGTTTGATTCCTGGGTTGGGAAGATCCCCTGGTGAAGAAAATGGCAACCCACGCCAGTATTCTTGCCTGGAGAATTTCATGGACAGAGGGGCCTGGGGGGCTACAGTCCATGGGGTCACAAAGACTCAGAAATGACTGTGTGATTGAATGTGCATTTGCACACACGAACACATTTTAGATAACTCTGATTTAGGGTTAGTGACTAAAACATAATATTTTTAAAGTCTAATATACTATACAGTGTATCCTTATATTCACAACTTGCAGAAGCTTTTCTGTGGCATCATATAATATTTCCCATCATGCATTTCTTTCCTGTGGGCTATGAGGTCCTTCTTCACCCTTCACCCAAGTCTTCCTCCCTCTTCACTAACACACACACACACTTGCTGCTTTTTTATAATATTTACCTTCATCAATAATATTACCATACTCTTATGTTCCCAGGATTAAAAACAAATAAACCACACTAACTAGAAATGTACTTTAATTCAATACCATTTCCTCCCTGGAGAATTTAAATAATTCAGAAAATGTTCTTTTCAGGCATATATCCTATATATTGTCCAGGGAGTTGGTATACAGAGATCAACAAGCAACAGTTGTTCATCATGAAGAACCAAAAATCAGATTAGGAAATGAAATAAAAATCCCTTAAATGTAAATATCTGTTCATCACTTTAGAGAATTGTTTATGTCTGGTGAGCTATCTTAGGGCCTTGGAAACAGTGTAAGAATGTCGTTGGACAAGGGCACTGAATAGGATGGCCTCAAACCCATCAGTGGATGCCTGCACACACATACTCCTGGTAACCAAAGTCAGGAAGCAGTGGTGAACACGGATCACAGACAAATGTTTTGGGTATTTGTGATGAGAGAAGATCTGTGAAGGAAACACAGCAAGAGAAGAGTAGGCTGTAGCAGGGACTGATGTAAGGAACTCAACATCCAGAGAAGGAGACCATAAAGAAAGAAGTGGTTTTCAATTCTGTTACTGTATGACAGGAATAAAAAGTGAGATTATATTCTCACAGAGTTAAAGCACGGATAAGAGGTAACTTAAAAAATGGAAGAGTAGACCCTTGGTATTAGGAATGTTTATCCAAAAGTGTTAAAGCTACTTAAGTTAGAGCATTGATCAAAATACTCTAACCTGATGACTGCAGCTCAGAGACATTTCGTCCAGCTCGGTCTTTTTACTTATATCTCATACTCATGCAATATACCAATACCATTTTGTTGTTGTTGTTCAATCACTCAGTTGTTCTCACTCTTTGTGACCCCATGGACTACCACACGCCAGGCTTCCCTGTATCTCACCATCTCCCGCAGTCTGCTCAAAGTCGTGACCATTGAGTCCATGATGCCATCCAACATCTCGTCCTCTGTTGCTCCCTTCTCCTGCCTTCAATCTTTGCCAGCATCAAGGTCTTTTCCATGAGTTAGCTCTTTGCATCAGATGGCTGAAGCACTGGAGTTTCAGCTTCAGCATCTGTCCTGCCAATGAATATTCAGGGTTGATTTCCTTTAGGATTGACTGTACTATTTAGCCATTTACTATTTTCTAAAGAAAACTTACTGAGACACAAACAGCTGACTCTGCTGGATAATTATGTATGTCAATAAAATACGTGTGTGGAGATTCTAGTTTACATGGGATGATCTTATGAGTTTTGTTAGTGGTAATCTGCTCCACAGATTCAAGGTTGAGAGTGATGCTGAAGGCTCTGCAGGCTAGAGATGAGGATGAGAAAAACCACATCAAACCAGTGTCACCTCAAGAGGCTCTGTCAAGGCAGCCAGCCTCCATTTTTACCCACATGTAAATCCCCCCCTCATATAAACAGATCTTATATCTCTTTTTACAAATAAGTTAACTATTTGGCACGGGAGCTAAAGTAGCAGTATGTAATGAAATCTATATGCCAAAATAAAAAGTCACAGATGCAGAGTGCATTCATTTGGAGAACTCTTGGGTAAAGATTGAAATAAATAGGAATGAAATAAGAGAACATGGATGCTATATTCCCTCTAAGACCACTACACTGACATAGTAGCCGTATGTGATGACAAGACAGGTTTAAACCATCTGTTGGTAATCTTGTTCAGCTATAAGAAGCGCAACAAAAGCAAGAATGAAAGCTTTGCTATTTCTTGAGTTGTGTTTCTGATGACCAGTTGTTGAGCTAGAGAGTAAAGAGATCTCAGTGAATTTTATACTAACTCTAAACAATGAAGGGAACAATAGAAGTTAGAGATAGAGAACAAGTTTCTAAGGCTTCTTCCTACCCTAGTTAGGGATTGCTTGATTATTTCATTATAAATATGATAGGGATCATCATTCATTATTTATACTATTTATAAATATACTATTTATTTATATTATTTATAGGAGATACACCTAGACAACCAGGAAGCTCCCAGTCACCATCAGTGGCCTGACCACTGTTACTACACACAAAGAACCATGCCCTTGGGGCTTAAAGTAAAAGTAAAAGGAAAGTGAAAATGCATAACCAAAGATGAGAATAAAAATACAGAACATGAAGATAATGAAAATATAGAAAAATATAGAGAATAAAAATATAGGATATAGTTCTGAAAAACTATTTTCAAAAATCTAAATCTCAAAGAGGATTTGTAAAACTTTAAAGAAAGTAAGAAATGACTGATTTCTGGAGAATAAGACAAGAAAAGACATTACAGATTGGGGCAAAATGCTTGAAATGAGAGAGGAACTACTCAATTCTGGTTTTATTCTCAACTTTTCTGACAAGAGAAATGATCTTCAGGGAAGCAAAATTGTAAAGCAAGTTTCCTTTTAGTTGACACTCAAGATAGATGATGTGAGTCTGAAAGAGTGCTTAACTGCTCTAAATGAGTCCAAGTATGTGGTGATTTTTAAAATCCATTTTCTCTCCATTTTGAGAATAAAACCTATCCATTCTGACTCAGAGGTGGGCAGATGAATCAGAAAGATCTAATCACAAAATTATATCCTTCTTAACATAACTTGTTATGATTCCAATCCAGCCAAGCATGGTCCGTCCCCTCACATCTTCTGAAGCTGAAAAAATGATACTCTGCTGTCTGTTTAGTCAAGAAACTGGCTTGGTGATCATGAAAGTAAAACTCAACTTTACTGAGAGAATAGAAGGCAGTAAACATGAGAATTAGTTCTACTTGTCACTGAGTTTCCCTTTAGTTCTTGAGAGCTATCATTTCTTCAGTTTTGTGAGCCTCAGTATCTTTTCAATAAAGTCAGCATCCTTTGAATGTGTACTTTTAGGCCAGAAGGGGTTAAGTTTTGAATCACTTCCATCCAGAAACATCAACATTAACAACCACCAAAGAAAACAGAACGATAAAAACAAAGAATCAAAATCTTGATCCTGGTAAGCCAAATAATTGATTAATGCAGAGGGAACTTGTATGTGAGGTTGAATAGCTTTGGGTTATGTTTGGAAGTTCATGGAGAATTGAAGAGTTGGAGGAGCTGGGGGGGGGCTAAGATGTTCTGACTTAAATCACTGAGGGGTGAACAGGATGTACTTATTAGGATCCAAACTGGTAACACCAGTATCACTGGGACAACTTCTTCCTCAAGAAATGCATGCTGTTCCTAGTACTTAGAGAAGTACAAAAGTTATTTCATAACACTAACCCTTCTCATTAAAAAGTCGTACCTCTCCTGCCTAGAACCACCTTGACCCATGTCAACCAGGAAGTGAAAGGGACTAAGTACATGTTATATAAATACTTTTCCCCTGGTTTAGCACTCAAAAGATATTAACTTAAAACTACAAAAATGCCTTCTTACCAATTCTATTTTTAAAGGATGATATTTAGTTTCAGTATGAACAATAGCTAAAGACCTTTGTTACCACCAAGCATGATGAGACTCTTCAGCAGGAGGTCATGGAATAAAACTTTGATATTAATTGATGTGTAGCACCTCAGTCCAAGGTGTTGGCACCTGGAAACTGGGGGCTTAGGAGTGTGAAATAGTTTCTCTCTGCAAAGATGATTAGAATATACATGACATCATGTGTCAGATTTTTGCTGTCACAAATTTAAGTTACTAGAGAAGGATACTTAAGAACATACTGGAGATGATAACTTAGAAAATAATAATTAAATGAGACACAGAAACAGCTATCATACGTCTTTGAAAAAGATCACTCTGTGTGGCCAATGTGGGGGCACCCGTATAAATTATTGGAAATTTATTCTGTCTACAAGGCTGGAGAAGATTTTGCAAAAATTATATAAAGGAGGATTCGATCAGAGCAGGGGATAGCAATCATTGTAGAATATTAAAATCACATGGAAAACTTTAAAAATACCAGAAGTTCTGTTCCATCCTGGCTCAATTAATTCCAGATTTCTTGACACAGAGCTCTAAGGACCATTGCCCCCAGGCCAGACTGGATTGTATACAGTGCTTACCCAGGAAAAACGAAACCCACACCCCTGTGAGATCTTAACAAAACAAAAAGCCTGAGGTCAAACACAAAGGAGACATAGTAAAAGATGGCAATATGGAGCAGTTGCTATTCCAAAAGTAGAAGACAAAATAATGAATTGTTTGTTTATGAAAGTACAGACATCAAGAAAAAATATCATCAGAAAAGCAAATTGTGGAAATCATTTAGCTTAACATAAACCATGATGAATAATGGGAGCTGAGAACCTGTCCTTATCAGATTATGTCCATATCCTTAGAGTAGAAAGGACAGTTATTTTTTTAATTGAAGAATAATTGATTTACACTGTTGTGTTAATTACTGCTGTATGGCAAAGTGATTCAGTTACACACACACATATATATGTATATATATGTTCTTTTTCAATATTTTCCATTATGGTTTATCATAAGATATTAAATATAGTTCTCTCTGCTGTACAGTAGGATCCCATTGTTTATCCATCCTATATATAATAGCTTGCATCTGATAACCCCAACCTTCCATTCCATTCTCCTCCAACCACTACCCCCTCACTCAGCTTTGCAACCACTAGTCTGTTTTCAGGAAATCTGTCCTGAATATTCATTGGAAGGACTGATGCTGAAAATGAAACTCCAATACTTTGGCCGCCTAATGCGAAGAACTGACTCATTGGTGAAGACCCTGATGCTGGGAAAGATTGAGGGCAGGAGGAGAAAGAGACAACAGAGGATGAGATGGTTGGATGGCAACATTGACTTGATGGACATGAGTTTGAGTAAGCTCCAGGAGTTGGGAATGGACAGAGAAGCTTAGTGTGCAGCAGCAGTCCACAGGGCTACAAAGAGTCGAGCATGACTGAGTGACTGAACTGAACTGAATTGAGTCTGTTGTCTTTGTCCATGATTCTATTTTTGCTTCATAGATAAGTTGATTTGTGTCATATTTTAGATTCCATATATAAGGGATATCATATGGGACTTGTCTTTCTATCTCTTAGTACAATAATCTCTAGTTGTATCCATGTTGCTGCTGCTGTTGCTAAGTCACTTCAGTCGTGTCTAACTCTGTATGACCCCATAGATGGCAGCCCACCAGGCTCCCCCATCCCTGGGGTTCTCCAGGCAAGAATACTGGAATGGGTTGCCATTTCCTTCTCCAACGCATGAAAGTGAAAAGTGAAAGTGAAGTAGTTCAGTCGTGTCTGACTCTTAGTGACCCCACGGACTGCAGGCCTACCAGGCTCCTCCGTCCATGGGATTTTCCAGGCAAGAGTACTGGAGTGGGGTGCCATTGCCTTCTCCACATGTTGCTGCAAATAGCATTAATTTTTTTTATTCCCTTGCATATGTATATCACATCTTCTTTGTTCACTCAACTGTCAATGCACATTTAGATTGTTTCCATATCTTGGCTATTGTGAATAGTGCTTCTATGAACATGAGGGTGCATGTATGTTTTTGAATAATAGTTTTGTCTGGGTATTTGCCCAGGAGTGGGGTTGCTAGATTATATGGCGAATCTATTATTACTTAGTTTTCTGAGGAACCTCCATATTATTTTCCACAGTGGCTGCACTAACTCACACTCCCACCAACAGTATGTGAGTGTTCCTTTTTCTTCATACCCTCTCCAGAATTTGTTATTTGTAGACTTTTTAATGGTGGTCATTTGACTCTGTGAAGTGGTACCTCATTGTCGTTTTGATTTTCATTTCTCTAATAATTAACCTTGTTGAGCATCTTTTCATGCTGCTTTTCCTATTGGTCATTTGCACTTCTAGAAAGGGTAACTTAAAATGTTGCAAGAACTCAAAAGGCAATGCCTTCTGCAGGATAAAGTTAAGATTCCCTTCAGAAGAAATGATCAAGGAATAGCCAAATTATCACCCTGAAGGTATGCTTTAGAGGGGAACAAGGTATTACATTTCATCTAATCAGATAAAGATGATCAGAGATAAACATGAAGCCTAAACTGAGATCCAAAACTGCATCATTGCAGTGTTGGTTGAGAAAGTCTGTTTTAAAACCCACACATATGGAAGCTGTTTCTGGCAGTGGCATGCTCCCACCAGGGCCCTGGACCTTAGGTCCTGGAGTTCTCTGAATCCTGTGGATATGTTCTCCATCTGCCCATGAATTATGCTCCTTATTCTTTCATGCCTCCTTTCTTTTACTAAGATCAAGTTTATCCATGTTTCTTAAAATGACAGTTAATATTTGCATGCATTTAGTTTCTTCTAGTCTACCTATTCTGGGCTCATCCAGTAAAACAACTCTCTTTAATTCCATAAATTGGGCATTTGGACAAGAATTTGCAGAATAGAAAAGCAGAAGTTAATTTGTGTATCACTAAAGCAAAATCAAACAATAAAAAAATACAAATCAAAACACCAAAAATTACTCTGAGCACCACTTTTGATGAAGACATTCTATTCATATGCAATGACTGGAGCAGGATGTAAAAATTGGTCCTCATTTCACTTCAGTCACTCAGTCGCATCCGACTCTTTTTGAACCCATGAATCGCAGCACGCCAGGCCTCCCTGTCCATCACCAACTCCTGGAGTTCACTCAGACTCATGTCCATCGAGTCAGTGATGTCATCCAGCCATCTCATCCTCGGTCGTCCCCTTCTCCTCCTGCCCCCAGTCTCTCCCAGCATCAGAGTCTTTTCCAATGAGTCAACTCTTCGCATGAGGTGGTCAAAGTATTGGAGTTTCAGCTTTAGCATCATTCCCTCCAAAGAAATTCCAGGGCTGATCTCCTTCAGAATGGATTGGTTGGATCTCCTTGCAGTCCAAGGGACTCTCAAGAGTCTTCTCCAACACCACAGTTCAAAAGCATCAATTCTTCGGTGCTCAGCTTTCTTCACAGTCCAACTCTCACATCCATACATGACCATTGGAAAAACCATAGCCTTGACTAGATGGACCTTTGTTGGCAAAGTAATGTCTCTGTTTTTCAGTATGTTATCTAGGTTGGTCATAACTTTTCTTCCAAGGAGTAAGCATCTTTTAATTTCATGGCTGCAGTCACTAGGTCAGGAAGCAACAGTTAGAACTGGACATGGAACAACAGACTGGTTCCAAATAGGAAAAGGAGTACGTCAAAGCTGTATATCATCACCCTGCTTATTTAACTTCTATGCAGAGTACATCATGAGAAACGCTGGGCTGGAAGAAGCACAAGCTGGAATCAAGTTTGCCGGGAGAAAGATCAATAACCTCAGATATGCAGATGACACCTTATGTCAGAAAGTGAAGAGGAACTGAAAAGCCTCTTGATGAAAGTGAAAGAGAAGAATGAAAATGTTGGCTTAAAGCTCAACATTCAGAAAATGAAGATCATGGCATCTGGTCCCATCACTTCATGGAAAATAGATGGGGAAACAGCAGAAACAGTGTCAGACTTTATTTTTTTGGGTTCCAAAATTACTGCAGATGGTGACTACAACCATGAAATTAAAAATTGGTCCTACCTTATTGCAATTCACACAAACATGCTCTTGTAACTGTAAGAGTATGAATTCATATCAGGGGTCAGCTGAGACAGGCAGAATTGACCACACTAATGATGTTGATGAAAATCGGGCAGGTGGGTCCGAAGTCTGGCAGTTTGGACAGAGTCAGTCGTAAGAATTTCTTGTCACAACCTGGCTACATCAGAGACTCAAAGAATTGGAGAGCAGCAGTAAGCCCAGCTGGTCCAGGGAAACTGAAACCCTGATCATAAAGTCAGAAGTGAGCAGGCGTCACAAAGTCTGACCTTCAGCAGAGGCTGTCCTTCGCTCTGTCTGGTCCTCAAGAAAAGCTGAGGCTCCTGGGGGGCCACACACAGTGAGGGGGGTTCAGGTGCCTCCAGTGGAATCGGGACACTCTCTTAGGTCCTTTACTAGCTTTACGAAAGAACAAATTAAAAAAAATTCAGAGGACCAGTTACTTATATGCCGGAAGGATTCTTCCTTTTAGGAAAGGAAGTTTTCTTTTCCTCTATTATCATATAATGCATGCTTAACAGAATTCTTTTTTTTTAAATCAAACTTTAAAGTTTTCATTTTGTATTGAGGTAAAGCTGTCTAACAATGTGGGAGTTGCAGGTGAGCTTCGAAGGGACTCAGCCATACACGTACATGTATCCATTCTACGCTAAACGTACCTTCCATCCAGGCTGGCGCATAACATTGAGTAGAGTTCTATGTGCTATACGAAAGGTCCTTGTTGGTTATCCGTTTTAAACATAGCAGTGATAACACAGTCCTATTTTGTGAAAAATCAATACTCAAAACATGAGAATAATGCTGTTTTAAGAATGAACTTATTGCATAAAATTTCATATTCTTGTATAGTTAAATTAGAGATTGTAACAGTATAAGAGAATGTCTAAAACATGTGCTGCATTGGAGTTAGGGATTCCTATTTATTTAAAAGTAACTACACTTGTGAGTTTTTTGTAATTGTATTTTTAAAAGTAAAGCTCATTTTCTATTTTGCTTCTTATTTAATTTAAAAAAATTGTGTAACACTTTACTTCAGTAGCACCACTGGAAGTAACTTGCAGCCTCTGCTCTGGCTGAAACGACATAAGCAGAAATTTAATGTGGGTTTTCCAGTTCATTCCATATTGATGGCTCCAGTCGTATAGAATGAACTGAAAAAAAATGGCAGAATCATCTTCAAAGTCATTTCTTGTGCTATTTCAGCCCTGGCCAGATTGGATCCAGGCTCAAATTGTTTCCAATATTGCCTTCTGAATTGGATTTCAATTTTCTAGTGTGTGTGAATACACCTGTGCTCACAGAATATCATGTTTTTTCTTCTTTCTGAAAACTGTCATAATTTAGTATCTAAAAGGACTTTTCATGGACAGCATTCAGAAACTCTCACCAGTAGACTTAGCGGTATGCGACTGCCTTAATGGGGCTTTCAATGTAATGGTCACATAATGGGAATGGCTTAGAGAAAAAAAAAAATCCCTTTAGTCTGGAGAGATTTTAGGCTTAAATTAACTTGGGATTTAAAATGAAAGCAAAAATGACCAACACACTGTAGTTTTTGTAACTGACTCCAAGAGCCCAGAATAGTTGCAGGAGCGACTTGGCTTCACGTGTGCCCTTGATGGGACAGTCTGCACATGGTGGGCCTGAGTCCTGAAAACGTCCCCAGAGCCCCTGCAGCACGGGCACCCTGGCCCAGTGCCTTGCTTTTTTCTGAGATCCTTCTCAGGGGCCAAAAACCTCTTTTAAGAAAAAACACAATGAATTTTATAGGGCAAATTCTGCAAGAAAAAGCATGTTCAGAGGGAGATGTAAATGCTCATATCGTAAATACTTGAGAGCAAGAATGGGTGGTCACAGAGGAGGAGACAGTCAGTTTCAGCCAAATTTACATATTTTTTCCATTTCTTCAGAAGGAGGATGAGAACAGTGAGGGGGAAGATATGGAATCTGGTGTGGATCCCAGGGCAAAAAAGAGAAAAAGAAAACAAAAACCATAAAATGAAGCCTAGTTTTCAGATAAAGCTTCTCCCCTACTATGAAACACTGAAAACCAATTTTTTTTTCTTTGATGGTTTAAGAAAAAACTGAGTGAGGTGACCCCTCCACTTGGGTCAAAAGCGAGACTCTGGTGTGCAGTTTGGTTGCTACAGATGTCCAAAGTTAGCCTGATAATCCAATGACAATGATTTTACTTTGAAATACAAACCTGAAGAACACATGCAACATGGGATAAGGGGCCACATACAGACTCTTAGTAAACCAGGGTAATTGATGCATTCATGCTGGAAACGTGATGACTTCCTCGGGTTCATTCCTCTCCCTGTGGCTTTTCTCAGTTATGACCCTTCTTCTGTCATTTTTGGGAGGATTCCTAATGGAAGGCATTGACTACATCAGAATATTTTGTATAGAGCTCAGAGGCTTTGCACTGCTGCCAAGGGATTATTGAGTGAAAGTATGACTAACTGTATAATTAAATGAATGGGAGAGTGATTTTGTGAATTAAACTCCTGCTCTGAGGTTAATACCTGGATCCCCAGGGTCCCCTTCCCTGGGTTGCCATATAGTTCCCACTGTTCTCTAGATCTCATGTGTATCTATTAAATAAACCCAGCGTCCTTATGCTCAGAGTGCACGCATACGTAACAAAGATGAACACTTGATTTTATTTAAAAAGGAAGAGGAAGACGTTGAATACTAATGAAACCTCTCAAGGAGAAGAAATTGATATGCTACAGATTTTCTCAGCCTGAAAAGCGAAGCTAAATGGGGTCACTTTGCTGTCCAGGCACTGCTATGGAATAAACTCTGTGCATTAAATAGAATCAAAGTAGAAAACACAATTTTATTGGGAAATTCAAATTAAGGTGAAGACAGTGCTTTATCTGTGTTAAAACAGATTTTAACACTATCACAGTTGAGAGGTCTTGTATTTACATGAGAAAAATACTGAGATAAAAATATTTCCCAAATAAAAAGAATCCCTTTGCTAAGATACTTTATATCAAATTTCATTTTTATTAAGTAAAAAGAAAATTTAAAAATTGGTAGTCAGAATTGACTGACTGAGATGAAGTAAGTTATGCCATGTTCTGGAATGCTGCTTTTCAATAGATGTATTGAATAGATATTGAATTTCTATTGAATTTCAATAGAAATGTTTCAATAGAAATAGGCCTAGATGGACATTGAGGTTACACAAATTCTGTGAAATACTTTTGTTTTAGTTAATGTGACAAAATGACCTGAAATCTGCATGCACAAATAAAAAAACATTTTTGGGTGGGTTCAGATTTGCAAAATCTAAATACTGATTGATGACAATAATAAAATTATACACGTCTAATATCTCATTTCAAAATAGTTTATACACACATTTTTAATATTTGGTCTTTATTGCTATCTTAAATATGTATTATTCTCTTCAGTAAAATTGCATATATATATTTCATTTCTTATTCATGACCCATGATTTAAGAGCTATAGGTAAACAAATTCCTATGTGTCTGTGCTCAGTCACTCAGTCGTGCCTGACTCTGTGACCCCATGGACTGCAACCCCCAGGGTCCTTTGTCCATGGAACTCTCCAGGCACGTCATGCTCCAGGGGGTCTTCCAGAACCAGTGATGGAACCCACGTGTCCTACATTTCAGTCGGATTCTTTACCTACCGGCTTCCCTAATAGCTCAGTTAGTAAAGAATCCGCCTGCAATGCAGGAGACCCCAGTTTGATTCCTGGGTCATGAAGACTCTCTGGAGTATGGATAGGCTACCCACTCAAGTATTGTGGCCTGGAGAATTCTATGGACTATATAGTCCATAGGGTCACAAAGAGTCAGACATGACTGAGCGACTTTCACTTCCACTTTCTTTACCTACTGAGTCACCTGGGAAGCCCAAATCCTAGGCATGTTGCTGCTGCTGCTGCTAGAATAGACTAATAAATTTCCAAGGTGGATGACTGATTATATGGAGACAAGGCTTTTGGCAGAGAGAAGAAATTCTGGAAGAACTTGCACTAATAAGGTTACACTCGTGAATTTTTTTCCTGCATGACATTGCTGTTATTTGATTAAAAAAAAAGAGAAAGAGAGAGTCATTTAACTCCACCTTCTCTGACTTGTGGATCAGACACCCCTAGAAATGTTCAGCTGCCTGGAGACCATAGCTGCTGGTTTCGGTAATGAAAGGAATCTATGTTGCATAATCTATGAAAGAATGAATAGAGTATAAGCACAAATTTCCCTTCGTGTACTATATTCTTTTATGTTCATATGATTCTACGAACACAAATACAATCAAAACCAATATATTCAGGTAAGGTAGCTAGTTCCAAAACCTTGGCTTTTAGCTAGAACCTTTACTTGCTTATTAATCTTGATGATAACTTGCCAGCTCTAATGTATACTACTTGGGTATCATAACATTCTTCACAAATGTTAATTAAATCAATGTAAAAACCACTGTACTGATGAATGTTTACCCTTTCTTTACAGGTGGGAGTGAAGGAAGAGTTTAA
This sequence comes from Oryx dammah, assembly GCF_014754425.2. NCBI lineage: Eukaryota > Metazoa > Chordata > Mammalia > Artiodactyla > Bovidae > Oryx > Oryx dammah. The sequence continues at coordinate 90,847,768 of NW_024070209.1, read as the reverse complement.
AGAGACCGGTGTTTTAGAAGAGAATCCTAGCTGAGTGGGGAAGCTGTGATTACCTACACAGACTTTGATTTTTTTCCCTTATCGATGCCAAAACCCAAACCTTGGAAATGAATGTGCATATTTCCTTTATTCCACTTTATCCAGCCTCTGCTTAAGACAAGATTTCTGGCCAAGGGTGGAGTCTCTGTGTGTGTGTCTTGAACTGCCTCATTTAAAACGAACCAAGTTTGTCTTGTTGTCAACTGACTGCATCCTTGTTGAAGGGTGCACTTCCTCTGGTTTTCTGGGAGGGTAAATGCAATGAAAGGAAAGACAGTTTCTACGGACATGTTAATAGCAGTCACATTATGACAGCATATTGAAACAAATGAGTGAGGTTGGATTACTAGAAAATCAGTAATTCTTTGCACAGATGCCACTGAGCAGTGTGAAATGTAAAGACAGTGGGTTGGAAAATCAGACCCTGGTCAAGTCCTTGCTCTGATTCTAGAATTCCCTGACTGCATTCTCAAGTAAGTCCCATCAACTCTCTGAGTGTTTGTGAGGTCATCTGTGTGTGCCAGTGTCCTCAGGTTCAGTTCAGTCGCTCAGTCGTGTCCAACTCTTTGCGACCCCATGAGTCGCAGCACGCCAGGCCTCCCTGTCCATCACCAGCTCCCGGAGTTCACTCAGATTCCTGTTCATCGAGTCAGTGATGCCATCCAGCTATCTCATCCCCTGTCGTCCCCTTCTCCTCCTGCCCCCAATCCCTCCCAGCATCAGAGTCTTTTCCAATGAGTCAACTCTTCACATGAGGTGGCCAAAGTACTGGAGTTTCAGCTTTAGCATCATTCCTTCCAAAGAAATCCCAGGGCTGATCTCCTTCAGAATGGACTGGTTGGATCTCCTTGCAGTCCAAGGGACTCTCAAGAGTTTTCTCCAACACCACAGTTCAAAAGCATCAATTCTTCAGCACTCAGCTTTCTTCACAGTCCAATTCTCACATCCATACATGACCACAGGAAAAACCATAGCCTTGACTAGATGGACCTTTGTTGGCAAAATAATGTCTCTGCTTTTGAATAAGCTATCTAGGTTGGTCATAACTTTTCTTCCAAGGAGTAAGCATCTTTTAATTTCATGGCTGCAGTCACCATCTGCAGTGATTTTGGAACCCCAAAAATAAAGTCTGACACTGTTTCTACTGTTTCCCCATCTATTTCCCATGAAGTGATGGGACCGGATGCCATGATCTTCGTTTTCTGAATGTTGAGCTTTAAGCCAACTTTTTCACTCTTCTCTTTCACTTTCATCAAGAGGCTTTTTAGTTCCTCTTCACTTTCTGCCACAAGGGTGGTGTCATCTGCATATGTGAGGTTATTGATATTTCTCCTGGCAATCTTGATTCCAGCTTGTGTTTCTTCCGGTCCAGCATTTCTCATGATGTACTCTCCTTAGCTGTGCCTAACTCTTTGTAACCCCTTGAACAGTAGACTGCCAGGCTCCTCTGTCCATGGGATTCTCCAGGCAAGAATACAGGAGTGAGTGGCCATTTCCTCCTCAACCCAGGAATCGAACCCATATCTCCTGCATTGGCAGGAAGATTCTTTACCACTGTGCCACCTGGGACACCCATTCCTCACAATAAAATAGGCATGATAAGTAGCTTAAGAACTAAGGTGTTTTCCTAATAACAGATGAGGCTTTATTGGTTGTGTCAGCACTGGTAGAAATTTGGCAACTGAGACAACAACTTGGTAATTCTTTTTTCTCAGTGTAATCTGTGTTTCTTTTTATATGTTATCTTAAACAATATTTCTCAAGATGAATTAATGTTATATCACACAAAAGAATTAATTGTGAAATAATTACCCAAACACTTGAATTGATAGCACTTGCGTCTAAGAGATAATGAATGAATTGAATGCTGAGATTTTTTAAACACAAGAATTCTCTCTGTGTGTATATATCAATTTCTATCTCTATCTCTGTTTCTTTATCTTCATCTACCTCTCAATCTATATATGTTATGCATTGTCTATATCTTCACCTGTGTGTAGATAAGTGGATAGATAGATAGATAGAGAATATGGTAGGGACAAATAAAGAAGAAAAGAATGGCTGATGGAAAAAGGAAACAGTAGGTCCATCAAGGTAGAATTTGTTGCCCTGGGACTTGGGGGCAGGTGAAAAGCAGTAGAAGTTTAGTGAGTCTAAGAAAGTTTCAGAAAAATGTCATCTGATGTCAGTTTTGTATGATTTGGACCTCTCCCATAAGAAGCACATCTTAGTATAAACTGATAACACCATGAAACTGAGTAATTAGGCAAAACTTAAACTAGCTGCAGGCTTCCCAGATGGTGCACTGGTAAAGAATTTGCCTACCAGTGCAAGAGATGTAGTAGGAGACAAGGGTTTTGTTTGATCCCTGAGTCAGGAAGATCCCCTGGGGAAGGAAATGGCAACCCACTCCTGTATTCTGGCCTGGAGAATCCCATGGACAGAGGAGCCTGGAGGGCTACAGTCCCTGGGGTCACAGAAAGTTGGACAGGACTGAGTGCACACACACACTCACACACACACAAACTATTGACAAAGGTTGGATGAGCATGGAGCCACAGGGCTGCTGCAGCTCCCTGGGGCTAATAACTCCTTACAATCCGAGACCTAGACTCTATACCCTAGAGGCGAGGGGGAAGGGGAGGGAGTAGCAGCAGCTCCCAGAGAGGAAGAGAGAAAGAGTGAGAGAGAGAGACAGAGTCCTGCAGGGGAGGCCACTGACAGGGGCAGGAGCTTCAGGAACAGTGAAGCCAGCCCACCAGACCCTGCAGAGGGAGCGCTGTGGTGGAGATATTACTAAGGGGTCATCCCATCTCCTCTCCAGTGGTCAAACACAACCAGACGCCAAAAGACAAGGGATCCAAACCCCAACTCCGGGAGGGGAAGGCAGTTTGGAGAAGAGCAGGGAGCAAGCCTAGAGGTGGACTTGCAGATGCCTGGAGTGGGGCAGGGTGTGGGGATATGGCACTGCCCAGTGGAAAGGGCGTGATTCAGAAGGGAGGTCAATGAAAGCTGCAAACCCAGCTCTGCTGCTCCCAGAGGCTGGTGACCTGTTCCTGGTGCTTGACTTCCATTTCCTTCATTTTCTCCCATGTTAAACTTGAAAACTATTTATTTTGCTGGATAACTGTGAGGATTAGAAATACATATAAATAGGGAACTTATGCCATGGCACCATAAAGATGTATCATTAGTATTGTTACTCCTAAAAATAAAAATTTAAAAATGAGATTTTAGTAAATCTGTGTATTATACACTATACACCAGATACTGAGTTTGTGCCTGGGTATGTGGATCTTAACTGGGTATAATTATGCCTTGAGTTCAGAAGCTCAGAGAGATGGGGAAAGGGTGAGGGCTCAAGGTTCAATAAAAATGTATCTCAAGAACTTCTGAAACAGTCTTCAAATTCTACTACAACAAGGGAATGAAATGTGTACTTTTCAGTTAGGAGGAAAAATCCCTATTTGTATATTTATATGTCCCTTTCTTCCCTGGTGGCTTAGAGGTTAAAGCGCCTGCCTACAATGCTAGAGACCTGGGTTCGATCCCTGGGTCGGAAAGATCCCCTGGAGAAGGAAATGGTAACCCACTCCAATATTCTTGCCTGGAAGATCCCATGGACAGAGAAGCCTGGTAGGCTCAGTCCATGGGGTCGCAAAGAGTCGGATGCGACTGAGCGACTTCACTACTTGTTATGCTTCCCCTGCTAATATAGGCCATCTCTGGGCAGTGGTCCTTCCCTGTGTTGACCACTGCTACATCCCTAGTGCCTAGGACAAGATCCAGAACATAGAGACGATTCCATAACTAAGTTTGCTGAATGAATATGGGGTAATGGCTGAGCCACCCATCACTTCATGCATAACCTCAACTACACAAATATTAAAAATGCCTAAGTATCTCAGCGGTGTACTTACTTTTTTTTTTTTTTTTTTTTTGCAGAGCAATTTGCCTGTCTGCTGAGTGTATTAGCATTCATTGTGCATGGTTTTAAGAGACCACTGCATCTATTGTAAACACCTTTCAGTTCATTTTGGAATCACAGTAATTATGTAGCTACTTTGAGAAGGCTGGGGGCTTCCCTCGTGGCCCAGAGGTTAAAGCGTCTGCCTGCAACGTGGGAGACCCGGGTTCGATTCCTGGGTCGGGAAGATCCCCTGGAGAAGGAAAATGGCAACCCACTCCAGTATTCTTGCCTGGAGAATCCCATGGACAGAGGAGCCTGGTGGGCTACAGTCCATGGGTCACAAAGAGTCGGACACGCCTGAGCGACTTCACTTCACTTGAGAAGGCTGAGTTCCACTTTCTCTGTACCCTAGCAATCTTTTATGGACTATCTACTCTATTGAGTCCATATTAAAAATGTCATTAACTGCAGACGCTTTAAGCTCCGAGCCACCAGGGAAGCCCCAATAGATGAGAAAACAGTGGCTCGGCAAATGGAAGCTGGCGAGTCACAGTCCTGCACAAAGGAAAACAGACGGTAGGTCTCAGATGTGAGCTCCAGTCTGGCTCTAAGCTTAGAGCACTTTCCACTGTATAACATAATTTTAATGAATTGCTATTGAAAAGCAGAGACATTACTTTGCCAACAAAGGTCCGTGTAGTCAAGGCTATGGTTTTTCCAGTGGTCATGTATGGATGTGAGAGGTGGACTATAAAGAAAGCTGAATGCAGAAGAATTGATGCTTTTGAACTGTGGTGTTGGAGAAGACTCTTGAGAGTCCCTTGGACTGCAAGGAGATCCAACCAGTCCATTCTAAAGGAGATCAGTCCTGGGTGTTCATTGGAGGGAATGATGCTGAAGCTGAAACTCCAGTACTTTGGCCACCTCATGCAAAGAGTTGACTCATTGGAAAAGACTCTGATGCTGGGAGGTATTGGGGGCAGGAGGAGAAGGGGACGATCCAGGATGAGATGGCTGGATGGCATCACTGACTCGATGGACGTGAGTCTGAGTGAACTCCAGGAATTGGTGATGGACAGGGAGGCCTGGCGTGCTGCAATTCATGGGGTCGCAAAGAGTCAGACACGACTGAGCAACTGAACTGAACTGAACTGATGACAAGTTTGAATAAGATATTTTGTCATTTTAGATTTTAATCTCAACATACAAGTTTATGTTCTGAATTCACTGAAACCATTTCCCAGTTTTCTCTACTAGTTGAAATACATTTCTTTTTCTTAGAAGTTTAGATACTAAAAGCCAAAAAAATAGGTCAACACGTCTCTTCTAGATGTCTGATTTTGTGGCAGTGAAGGTTGGTAGGGTAGGGTAAGAGGTTGTAGTCAAGTGTATTTCAAGAGCTGAATAAATCTTTTTGTGTAATGAGTATTATTTAGTATAGGGAAACATTGTTTATCAGCTTAAGTACAGGTAATTATTGCCTTGAAAACTATGACAGCTTTACTAGCCTTTATCTTTGTTTTTCAACAAGAAGCTGAGAGTGGGTTATTTTTCTCTATTCAGCTTAATTATGCTTTGAGGAGTAGATAAGAAAAGAAATTGAAAATATGTTGTGAAGTATCTATGTATCCTATATCTTCATGGGAAACAGGAATGTGAACCATCAAGTCATAGATTGACTCACCTCAAGAAAAGAAAACAATGTTTTTCTAGCATCATATATATATTGAGGATCATTTAGCTGCATTTGTTGAGAGCTTTAAAAAAGTACGAAATTCATAGTACCCATTCAACAATTTATTTATATTGGTAGAACGTCCCTCAAAAACACTGAACGTCTTACCCATCACTTAAACATTTCCTGGGGAAATTATTTCTCACCACACAGCTTCAAGTGCCCTCTGCCCTTTGGTTAAAATAACTGTGGACACTTTTTTTTTTTTTTTTCATGAGAAGCAAAGGATATGCTGGTGTGAAGCAAATGCACTGCGTCTGATCTTGCCTTTGTGGTTTTGGGCACCACTGAGAATCCCAGGGACGGGGGAGCCTGGTGGGCTGCCGTCTATGGGGTCGCACAGAGTCGGACACGACGGAAGCGACTTAGCAGCAGCAGCAGTTCCCTCTTTTGGATCTTGTGATTGAAAGCTTGTGTTCCTTTTTGCCCAAATCAGACCTTTCTCTACTTAGGCATCTCAGGAACCCATGCACTTTTAATTTCTTTTTTCTTTTCTTGAGGACATGTTTCTTTTTGAAACGTTATTGCTGCATCATCAGGACCCAGATCTTGAGTTCTTGTACAGAGCTTGCACAATGTCTCTATGTTTCATTAGGTCTTTATCAATTCATCTGTTGCTAGTGATTTTGAGCACTACTCAATATGGATGATTTTCAGTAATCAAATCTGGTTGAAACTATATGGGATTTTTGTTGTTCTTCTTCTTGCTGCTCGGTTTCAGAGTACCAACCACAGTTCCATTAGTCTTCAGGACTTTCCAGGATTTTCCAGCTGGCATTTTAAGTGCAACCTTTTAACTAAAGGTCACTATCCATCTCCCATGACTCCTCTATATTTCTTCCTCTGTAGGATGAGGAGGGATGAACCAGCAGGCAGTCACACACCTTCCCTGCTTCCCCGTCTGGATTTTCTTTGCTCAGGCGGAAGCCTCCAGTCTGACCTCTGATGCGTCCCCTTCTGTCCACTTTTGCCTCTGTGAGTGCATGCTCCATCACCATGACCGCCTATGCTGCGTTCCTCTTATAGACTCACTCTTTCACTTTAAATGCAGAGTAGTTTCACATTTAAATTGCTTTTTTTTAACTGGCTTCCTGACTTCAGTCTTTCTCCTTTAAATAATTATCTAGATTGCTTCAAAGTTAAACTTTCCAAAACCCAAGTCCGATCATGTCACTTCTGCACGCCAATCTCTCTCTCGGCCTCCTGATGGTCACATAATTTAAGAAATGATTCAAGTTGGAGCTCAAGAGCTTTTAAACACACTTCTAGTTTGTAGCCCTCTCCCTTAATCAAAGTCCATCTTAGTCATCAAATCTCCCATTTCTCCTCGCTTAATTTTTGGGTAGAGCTTATCTCTCCTTTTGAAAACTCCCTTAACAGTACTTACAGTCATTTAGCAGTGTCCAAAACCCAACCCAAATACCCTTAACAAAATGGAAAAGTGTTTGTCTCATGTTCCTGGGGACATGTAACTGCTGGAGCTGCAAGCTCCAGGGTTCTGTTCCTTCCTCTGTTCCTAGGAGGTTTTGCTCATTCTTTCTGACCCTTTTCCGCTCTTTCCAGGCAGTCAGGAAATACAGCTTCAAGCAACACTCCTCAACGCAGACCTTAAAATCTAATAACTCAGAGACTAGGGAAAGCACCTTTCCTTCCCCTCTCTTAGGGACCACTGACCAAGTCTTAGGAGAGGCATAGCTCACGTGCTGAAGTGCGAGGGAGCAGCAGTGCAAAGATGGGAAAATACTGAGGAGTGGATTAGTCAGGTTTCTCCAGAGAAGCAGAGCCCGTGGGACTGCAACTGGTTGGCAAGGCCACAGTGTGTGGCTGGAGACTCTCGGGAAGATTTTCTGCATTTAAAAAAGTATACACATACAGACGGGGCCTCCCTGGTGGCTCAGAAAGGAAAGAATCCGCCTGCAATGTAAGAGACCTGGGTTTGATCTCTGGGTTGGAAAGATCCCCTGCAGAAGGATTCTTGCCTGGAGAATCCCATGGACAGAGGAGATTGGCGGGCTACAGCACATAGGGTCACAAGAGTTGGACACAACTGAGCGACTGACGCTTTCACACACGCAGACACACATGCACGTTCAATAAATCACTGTCTTGTAATCTCAGACCTTAGGAGATGATGTTGCTCTTCCCTAAAATGCTTTCTTTTTCTCTGTCATATCAGAAGTAAGTTTGAAGAGACATAATACTGAGTTTTTGTCTATTGTGGACAAAGGAGATGATGTGGGGAGGGGTGGTGACAAAGGCCCCCTGAAAACCACGCGGCAGAATCGTCTTCTCTGCTCCACTGGGCGTCCCAGGAGGGTCTGCATGGCTGGGTTTGTGGGAAAGCAGTGCATGTTTGCAACAGTGGAACTGACCTAAAACTCCCTCTTGAGCTCAGAAATTCCAAAAGGCTGCAGAGCACAGCTGTTGATGCACCCAGGGTGGAAATGAAAATTATCAGGTTGCAAGCATTTTCTGGAGCAGCTCACTGAATATTCCTTAACTGCCCAAACTGAACCTTTGAAGCCTCAGCCTTGCTCTGGTGCCTCTGAAGTGGAAGATTTGTTCAGAATCTTAGTGTCACAACAAGCTCTAACCTCTAACGACTGCAACTTTTATACGTATTTGAATTCCCTCTGTAGACACTGAATGAACACAGACTACTTACCAGATGAGTTGTGCTCCGGGCCTTGTGACATTAAGATGAGTAGAGTTTCAAGGTGACAGCAAGGGATAAATTTCAACAATTATGATAAAATGCATTTAAAAGTTGTATGAGATTCCTCCCACATCATAATATTATGGAAGAATGATTGAATCTTTCCATACATTTATTGTATGCTAAATATGCTTTAGGTATTGTGCAAGATACTGATCTTTTGAGTTCATACTTCATATTCTTTAAGTGACTACTTTGGAAACATTTACACAGAATGACAGTCACAGACATTTAGTGACATGTATATGGTCCAGGCAGTGTGTCCTGCTTATGTATGTGTGTCAGATAGTAAGGCTGAGTGCAGATAGATCTCTAGTTATCATAGTAATAAAGATACAAATACAGCTTTTCTGAAATGTATCTCTATGCTATTCTGGTTCTCCAAGTAGAATTTCATTAGTTCTTACTCAAATTCATTTATTCACTTACTCAGTAAAATTTATTACAGAGATGAAAGACACTTGGTTCTACTCAGTGGCAGTGGAACCTGGAAAAGAGCAGGGTTAAGTGATATTAATACTTGTCTGTCTGCTTTCTGGCCAACAGCCTTCCTTTGTTGCTTTTAACAACCACAAGCCAGCGTTTTCATCTGATACTGGCAGTAACTGGCATGCAGGAATGTACCCATGTATCATTTACCAGATGAGGAACCTGGAGCACATATGTGATTAGAAATGAATATCAGCTCACATGACTAGAAAGTGATGACCTGAGATATGACCCCAAATCTTTTAAATCCAAGACCAGTTTCCCATTTTACAAACCTATAGCCAGCCAGTTGATGCTGCTAATGACAAAATACAGATGCCAATACCATAGCAATTTTACTCAAGGTTTTTTAAACCTTCCAAGGGGAATAATTTCTTCCTATCAGCATCCTGCTTACTGCTGGCTGCAAATTTATCTCATGAAGATTTGACGGTTTTTGATTGTGGTTTTTGTTTTATTGAATGAGTTGAACACACTCACACTCTAGATAGAATTGGTCCACATTTCCTAGCTTTATCACACTGCAAAACCAGCACCAAAATAGAAAATGGCCCTTTCTTCTGTTCAGTTACAACCCTGCTTATTATTTTTTACATAAATAGAACCGCAGTTAGACGGCCGGCCGATCAAAGGCAAGGCTGCAGTAAGAAGCAGCCAGGCTGCTCAGGCTGGCTGGCTTCTGACAGCTTTCAGCTGCTTTGATCAGACACCTATCAGCACAGACAGGCACCTTTTTTTGCCTTTTGTCTGAGTCAGGAAATGAGAGAGATGATAGCTGCCTTTTGGTCCTAATCCCAACCACTCTGCTTGACAGGAGATGAAAGGTGCGCCAATTACTACTGGTAAGAGTGGACTACAGTGCGCATTCATTATCCCAGTTATCTTTACAAATTACATGGTATTCCCGGGTACCTGAGGAAAGGAAATATTTAAAGCCAGAAAACTCTCTACCAGCAATATTTGGTGAGCCCCAAGGGAAGAAGAGCCTACTGTCAAAGCATTTTTGACACAGCTTCACCAAGAACATGGAATCCAGTGGATATTCCAGGTCCTGGGGGTGGATTCTGGCTGAAAATGGTATGTGGTGAAGCTAAGAAATGAGAGAATGGTATGTGGTGAAGCTATGAAATGGTATGTGGTGAAGCTATGACATGAGAGAATACAGTGCTTTATGAGGTTATATCTAGAATCTGGGTTCTCTGGTCCACAAGGGCAGTTTATGTTCATTGCTTTGGGCCATCAATAGATGACCTAGCCTATGAACAATGTGCCCATTCATAAATGGATTTTAGAATTCACCTATGAAAACTCGGCATTAGCAGACATACATTCTGTTCCCAGTGGTGGGGATGGGGTTAGATTTGTGTAAGTAACAACCATAAAAGTAGTGATATTTGCAACTGCTTTCCCCATAGTAGCATGATCATGTGTGTTTGTGTGTGTGTGGTGTGTAAATTTCTGTATGCTGGTGGGGGTGGTGAGCTCATACTTGACTCAGAGACTCATGGTCTATGTAATGTGTATATATATATATATATATATATATATATATATATATATATGTGGGCTTCCCTGGTAGCTCAATGATAAAGAATTTGCCTGCCAATGCAGAAGAGAAAAGTTCGATCCCTGGGTTAGGAAGATCCCCTGGAAAAGGAAATGGCAACCCACTCCAGTATTCTTGCCTGGGAAATCCCATGGACAGAGGAGCCTGGCAGGCTACAGTCCATGGGGTCACATGGAGTCAGACACGACTAAGCACTTGGGATACTCTTTGGACTGTAGGCCAGAGAGCAATTTCTGAGAGGTGAAAAACAAGCCTGGTGAATCATACAATGATCCTGAACTGGCCCCTGGAGAGAGTTCAGACATCACTGCAGGGAGGTATAACCTTATGTTCGCATCTTGCTCCTTCCGAAATGAAGAGACAGAGCTAGAAGGCACAGGAAGCAAACTGTTAATTTATGGGCAGAGCCCAGGAGAAGACAAGACTGCACAGAGAGTTCTAGAGTTCTGAGAGGGAATTCCTTTATTTATTCAGTTAAGTACTGATCAGAGAAGGTATGTGATAAGGCAACCTGAGGCAATAAGAGCAACAGTCACACAACCATAGGCATTATAGGGGACAGCATTTGGTGACTGCACAGTGCCTGTTGCTCCCAGGTAGACTGGGAAGCTTCGTAGTTCACATAACACTGGATTGTGTACACAGGAAAGCTTCATCATTCATAGAACACTGGATGGCCTACACAGGAAAGCTCCATCGTTCACACAACACTGGATGGTGTACACAGGAAGGCTTCATCATTCACACAACACTGGATGGGGTGCGAAGAAGCATCTTGCCTCACTACTGTTGAATGGGTATCTCCAGACTGAATGTTGCAGTGAGTCAGCATAATCTAATAAGAGATGCTTTTCAAAAAGACCCAAAATGAGTTGAATGGTTTAAAAGTAAGTATGCTCTATAACAAAGCTCAGATGTAGTTCAGTTCAGTTCAGTTCAGTCGCTCAGTCGTGTCTGACTCTTTGCGACCCCAGACTGCAGCATGCCAATCTTCCCTGTCCGTCACCAACTCCTGTAGCTTACTCAAACCCATGTCCTTGAGTTGGTGATGCCATCCAACCATCTCATCCTCTGTTGTCCCCTTCTCCTCCCACCTTCAATCTTTCCCAGAGTCACGGTCTTTTCAAATGAGTCAGCTATTCACATCAGGTGGCCAAAATATTGGAGTTTCAGCTTCAGCATCAATCATTCCAATGAATATTCAGGACTGATTTCCCGTAGGATGGACTGGTCGGATCTCCTTGCTGTCCAAGGGACTCTCTCAGAAGTAGTTACTGGAACACAAAATTATAAAGCAAACAATAGAGTAAAAGTCATAATGTATTGAATCCAAATCAAGAATCCAACTATGCAGAAAAGCACAACTTGTAATAGAGAAAAAAAAATAGAAACAGACTCAGAGATATTATAGAGAAAAAATTAGTGAAGACATTAAAAAAGCTATGATTACTATATTTTATTTGCACAAAGAAGTAGAGAAAATATTGAACATATTAGAAATATGGAAGATTTATAAAAGACACAAATTAAACTTATAAAAGACACAAATTAAACTTATAAAAGAAAAAATGCCTGAGATGAGACACTGAATGGATTAATTTCATATTAGACGCGGCAGAAGAAAAGATTAGTGAATGCAAAGACATACAACTAGAACACATTCAAAAAGAAAAAAAGATTAGAAACAGTATATCAATGAGTTTCAATAAAATACTACATGATACGAAATATATAAATAATTGGAATCACCTCAAAAGAGGAAAGAATGAAAGAAAAGAGTGAAATAGTCTGAATAGCCCATTTAAAAGGAAAAGATTATCAGTTCAGTTCAGTTCAGTCACTCACTCATGTCTGACTCTTCGCAACCCTATGGACTGCAGCATGCCAGGCTTCCCTGTCCATCACCAACTCCCAAAATTTACTCACTCATGTCCGTCGAGTCAGTGATGCCATCCAACCATCTCATCCTCTGTTGTCCCCTTCTCCTCCTGCCTTCAATCTTTCCCACCATCAGGGTCTTTTCAAATGAGTCAACTCTTTGCATTAGGTGGCCAAAGTATTAGAGTTTCAGCTTCAGCATCAGTCCTTCCAATGAATATTCAGGACTGATTTCCTTTAGGATGGACTGGTTGATCTCCTTGCAGTCCAAGGACAACAGTCCAAAAGCATCAATTCTTCGGTGCTCAGCTTTCTTTATAGTCCAACTCTCACATCCATACATAACTACCAGAAAAACCATAGCTTTGGCTAGACAGACCTTTGTTGGCAAAGTAATGGCTCTGCTTTTTAATAAGCTGTCTAGGTTGGTCATAACTTTTCTTCCAAGGAGCAAGCGTCTTTTAATTTCATGGCTGCAGTCACCATCTGCAGAGATTTTGGAGCCCTCCCAAAATAAAGTCTGTCACTGTTTCCACTGTTTCCCCATCTATTTGCCACGATGTGATGGGACCAGATGCCATGATCTTAGTTTTCTGAATGTCGAATTTTAAGTCAACTTTTTCCCTCTCCTCTTTCAAGAGCCTCTCCTCTTTCAAGAGCCTCTCCTCATCAAGAGGTTCTTAGTTCTTCTTCACTTTCTGCCATAAGGGTGGTGTCATCTGCATATCTGTGGTTATCGATATTTCTCCTGGCAATCTTGATTCTAGCTTGTGCTTCACCCAGTCCAGCATTTCTCATGATGTACTCTGCATATAAGTTAAGTAAGCAGGGTGACAATATACAGCCTTGACATACTACTTTCCTGAATTGCAAACAGTATGTTGTTCCATGTCTAGTTCTAACTGTTGCTTTTTGACCTGCATACAGATTTCTCAGGAGGCATGTAAGGTGGTCTGGTATTCCCATCTCTTGAAGAATTTTCCACAGTTTGTTGTGATCCACATAGTCAAAAGCTTTTTGCATAGTCAATAAAGCAGAAGTAGATGTTTTTTCTGGAACTCTTGCTTTTTCAATGATCCAGGGGATGCTGGTAATATCATCTCTGGTTCCTCTGCCTTTTCGAAATTCAACTTGAACATCTGGAGGTTCATGCTTCATGTACTGTTGAAGCCTGGTTTGGAGAATTTTGATCATTACTTTACTAGTGCGAGAGATAAGTGCAATTGTGCAGTAGTTTGAGGATTCTTTGGCATTGCCTTTCTTTGGGATTGGAACGAAAACTGACCTTTTCCAGTCCAGTGGCCACTGCTGAGTTTTCCAAATTTGCTGGCATATTATCAGATTGGATTAAAAATTTTAAATTATATTAAAAGATTATCAGATTGAATTTAAAAACAACAATAAGACTCAAGTATATACTGCTGACAAGAGTCCTATGAAAGATATAAATGTTGACATAAATTATAGGTTGAAATAAAAGGACCAAAGGAAACATTCATATTAATCTGAATGAAATAAAATTTAAGTTACTATATTAATCAGACAAGGTGGACTTCAGAGCAAAAATCTTATTTAAAATGGTAATTTCAGAATGATAAACAAGTGATAACATCAAGAGGGCATAATGGCACAAAATGATTATGCATCTTATTATCAGAGTTTCTAAATACATACATCAAAAGCAAGGAGAAAGAAATAGACAAGCCCACAATTAAGGTCAGACATTTCAACCTCCCTGTATCATTACCTGATAGAAGAACTAAATAGACTTTCATTAAGGATATTTAAGATCTGAGCAGCATCATTAATCAAATTGACCTTGTAGACGTTTATAGAAAACCTAAACCCAACCCAGAATACATAATCTTTACAAGTTTGAACAAAGATACACTATATTCTGGATTACAAAACAATTCTCAATAAATAAAAAAGTTTCAGATCATATGAATTTTATTTATTAATATATTTATTTGTTTATTGCACAACAGAATTAAATTGAAAATTAAAGATAGATATTTGCAAAACTCCCAAATTTCTAGAAACTCAAAGACACATTTTTAAATAACATGTAGACCAATGAACAAATCAGAAAATATCTTTTAAAGAATAAAAATGGAAACACATGTCAAAAATTGTCATGGGTGTTAATAGTGTTTAATTAGGAATTTATCATACTAACGAACTCAAATCAATGGCTTCCACTTTCAACTTAAAAATACAAAATAAGCAGGGATAAAAATAATAAGTGCAAAAATCAGTGAAATATAAAAGTAAAAGCAAGTGATGAAAACAATGAAACCAAAATTTGTTTCTTCTGCAAAGTTATTATCATTAACAAATTTTAGCTAGTCCTACAAGAGAAAATAATATAAAACTTAGAATTAATGTCAGGAATAAAAGAGGAAGTATACAAGTTCTATAGATGTTAAAAGAATAATAAATATTGTGAACAACTTTATAGTAATACATTTAACAGCCTAGGTAAAACAGACTAATTCCCTGAAAGAAACAAACTTCCAAAGTTTTCTCCAAAAGAAACAGATTAACTGAGAAGTTTTACATCTATTTAAATGTTAAAAGTGCATTTTAAAATTTCTCTTTAAAAATTTTTGGACACATATCTGGTGTCACTGGTATTTAAGCAAGAAACAACACAAATGCTACCCAAACTATTGCAGAAAACTGATGAAGAAGGAATAATTTCACACTAATTCCATGAGTTCAGCTTTACATGGACACTCAAACCAGATAAAGACATTATAAGAAAAAAGAATGCTTTATGAATATAGATGCAAATATTCTTATTATAATTTAAACAGCTAGAGAATGATCGAAAATACAATAGTCAATAGTGTGGCTTTACTTATTGGTGGCTCAGATGGTAAAGCGTCTGCCTACAGTGCGGGAGACCCGGGTTCAATCCCTGGGTCGGGAAGATCTCCTGGAGAAGGGAATGGCACCCCACTCCAGTACTCTTGCCTGGAAAATCCCATGGACGGAGGAGTCTGGTAGGCTATAGTCCATGGGGTTGCAAAGATTTGGACATGACTGAGCCACTTCACTTTCACTTTTCACTTATTGTTATGACTGTGTTCAGTTCAGTCTCTAAGTCATGTCTGACTCTTTGTGACCCCATGGACTGTAGCCCGCCAGGCTCCTCTGTACATGTGATTTTCCAGGCAAGAATACTGGAATGTATTGTCATTTCCTTCTCCAGGGCATCTTCCCAACCCAGGAATCAAAACAGAGTCTCTTGCATTGCAGGTGGATTCTTTACAAGCTGAGTTACCAGAGAAGATTTTATTTAAAAAAATATTTATTTAATACCTATATTAAAAGGGATCTATGTATTATTTTCAGGTCTAATTTTACAGGCAGTTTTTACAGAGTGCTTACTTTGTGTTAGTCTCTTTGCTCAGCACTTTATATATAATTTCTTTTTAATCCTATCAGATATTTTACAGATACCACTTTTCACACTGTTTCACCTGTAAGGAAATCAAAGTCAGAGCTTGAGTAACTCATCCAAAGTCTCTCAGCTTATAAGACCCTGTATTTCGATATACTGCTGTTTAGCAACAGAAATCCCATGCCAGGCCATTAGTTCATTCTGTCCCATGAAAACTATTTAAAATGAGTCAGGCTTATTTTCCTGTATCCTTGACTTCTTGTTTCCAACATATTTCATCTAAATATTCTTCCACAAGTGAGTTCTCAGGTTACTTGTAAACAAGTCCAGGTTGCCCAACCTGTGGTCTTTCTGATATTTGCCCAAACCTTAAGAATCCTCTTTCCCAGATAAGGATCTGCAGTTCTGCAATTTTCTCCATGAATTACTATTCCTCAAAGGTACACTAGTCTAATGACACATCTGGATATGGTTTAAATTGATCTACCACTGATGATATTTTTGTTTAGTGAATTTCAAGTGTTCTATTTTTTCTGGTTCAATGAAAAAGAATTAGAAAACTCAGTTCGTTAAAAAACAAAAACAAATGAATAATGACTTTTTAAAAATTCTGTACTTCATTGGATTCAACCTGTTTAACTTCTATTTTACCATGAATTAGTCTAAATAGACCCCAGGACAAAAATTGAGATCAAGGAAATGGGGGACATTCTGAATCAGTAAGTCTTATTTTGTTGTTTAGTCACTAAGTGGTGTCTGACTCTTTGCGACCCCATGGACTGTAGCCCACCAGGCTCCTCTGTCCATGGGATTTTCCAGGCAAGAATACTGGAGTGGGTTGCCATTTCCTTCTCTAGGGGATCTTCCCAACCCATGGATCAAACCCACATCTTCTGCATTGGGAAGCAGATTCTTTTCCACCGAGCCACCAGGGAAGCTCACCATTCTTTCTATTTCTGAGTTAATTCTTACAGAGCTAAAATTATTACACAACTGAGTATTGCAGCAAAATATATATAGAGAAGTACTGAAATAATCCCCTTTCATTCATTATCAGTCCTTTACCATGGAACTATTTCAGGAAGTACAGACTATACTAAACACAGATGTTTTATATTTTTCTTACGATGAGATGCTCTATTAAAGATGAAATAAACAAATAAATAACCTGTGGTTGTGTAAATTACTTAAGATAATACTAAATATGTGTATAGAATTTAAAACAATTTTCTAAAATATTTTTCAGTTAGTATTCTTAATTGTAATATGAGATAGGCATCATTTTCATATGAAATTAAAGCTTAGAAGCTGAGGCTCGTATATAGAAAGTAACATGGAAAGGTGAGAATTTATCAGGTACAACCAGATTTTGCTTTCAGTTACACAAGAATTCTTTCAAGTGTGTTATTTTGTTGTTGATTTCCTTTTTTATTTTTAAAACAATATACTTCACAGCTGCTGGTGGATTTCAGTGGCACTCGTGTAAGTCCATATACACACAGTTTAAAGTGTTGCTAATGTCTACAGTTGACTGTTGGAACCATTCCTGCATCTATTGCTATATACGCCAAATTTTTTCCAACATAGCTCTGATTATGCACATTCTTTTATGGTGATTTTTACCCTAAACGTAGCCAGATGTACTGCACTCTGCTCTTCGGGAAGGTTATTAGGGAGTGATTTATTGATGGCATTCAGAACGCTTTATGGCTCCAAGGTCACAGCGGTAACATCCGCCTGCCTGTCTACCAGGGTATCACGCCTTGTTTCCTGGAGTTGCAAAACGTGAAGCCCAGGCCTCCATCTGATTTTACTTCCTTACGTTTGTGCTGACTCCATCTAGGTCGTCCTGAAAATGAGAAAATGTACACCAAAAAGAAAAAAGGCAGGAAGACAAATAAATACTATCCTGTTATAAATCTGAGTAGTATGTTAATTAAAGGAGTGTTTCTTTGCCCTCCTATTTGGTTCATATTTTAAAATAGCTCATTTGCTGTCCTGGGGTTAAATCACTTTCTGACATTATCTTGTTTGTTGGTGATTCTAAAAAACACAATGTTAAATCATATCAGTAAAACACAAGACGACGTGGACATTTTACTGTCCGTGTATAAAAACAAGTGTCTATGTCATTTAAGAATGAAAAAGAAACAGAAAAACGAAATCACCATGTCAAGTTAGTGGAACTGTGTTGTTACAAAAGATTTAATACTGATGATAGAAACTATTTTTATAAGTCGGAATTTTAGGATTAATGTTTAAATCTTGGCCTCTTGACTTATTTGCTTAAAGATTATTCCAACATTTTCCTGTTTGCAATAATATGGCTAATGTTTGAAGATCAGCGTTTCATTCTTTACTACTGTTCTCATCAATAAAATCACAGCTTGTCCAGAAATATTGGATTATTTTAGGCCATACAGATTTGGTGTGTAGCGGGGCATAGAGAACGCAGAATGTGTTTCACTTTTGAAATTTATCGACTGGTTTTAAACTTACAATTAGAGGATCTGCTATGTGTGTTCTTGCCTGGAGAATCCCAGGGACAGAGGAGCCTGGTGGGCTGCCGTCTGTGGGGTTGCACAGAGTTGGACATGACTGAAGCGACTTAGCAGCAGCAGCAGCAGCAGCAGCAGCTATGTGTAGTGGCCACAGCTGCTTCTTTATATGCATAACTGCATTCAGTTCCCACAACCAAACATAAGATGCTGACTATTAGCCTCGTCTTATAAACAAGGGAGTTAGGGATGAGACCTACTCTTTTTCTCTAAAAATTTTGTTGGACTGTAGTTGGTTTACAATGCTGTGTTAGTTTCAGATGTACAATAAAGTGATTCAGTTTTATATACTCATATATTCATTCTTTTTCTGATTCCTTTTCTGTAGAGATTATCACAGAATATCGTGTAGAGTTTCCTGTTGATTATGTGTCTTATATACACCAGGTGAGTGAGTCCTGACAGGCAGAATGGTATCAAGCAGTGGTATCAAGCCCAACACCCATGCACTGGGAAAATTGCTGAATGAACACACCGAGACTCAGTTTTCAAGCTCATTTTGCCTTTCTCTTCCCCTGTGCACCTGGTTGAATGGTGTTTTCCCCTTTTGTCACCACGTTGATTTTGCTGATTTCCTCTGCATGTCCTCTGCAGCTGTACCGGATGCCACCTGGTACCCTTGGCCAGCAGCTGGCAGCTGGCTGCTGTCCTGATCAGGGTGCACCCTTACATCACTGGCCACCCCTCCCCCGCATATCTTTTCTAATCCACCTCCCTGCGCATCTCTTCCTCACATCATTACCCACACACATCTTCAACCCAGTGATCAAGGCTGCCTTCATAATCTGGGCAATCATCTTTGTGTTGTCGAACCTTGACTTTGAACTTCAGGGTTCTGCTCTGTAAATATTGACACCACAATCAGGGTATAGAAGCTTTATTAAAGCAGTTCAGGTTCACCATTACCACGTGGGCAGGATCTGTGGTGGGTCACGTAGCTTCAGTGTAAGTTCCTGCTTTGTTAAACCACCTCCACTAGGGGTTGAGGTGCTTTCAGAGCTGATGCTGAGCCAGTCCCTGTAATGATGGTAATGCCACCTGCACGCTGCCCAGGGACAAGCCCTGTACCAGGTGTTCTGCATGTGTTATTTCCAGTCTTAGTGAAGTCTTAAAATACATGCTATCATACCCGTAAGGGACTCATGACCTGCTTATAGGAGAATACAGTCAAAATACAATGTAGGGGCCAAATTCCTGTCCTCTTTGCCGCATTCTAGAATACTAGCAGATGTAGGCTGGTGGCCAGGAGACACACATGAAGCCCCCGGTCCCCCACGCTTCAGATTTCGGATGGCTTCTGCTTGATTCGTGCAAGCTGGGACTGCAGTGCTTCTCTGGAGTGGACATGAAAGCCATCACATACGTAGCACTGGCAGAGAAGGAAACGGCGGCCCACTCCACTATTGTTGCCTGGAAAACCCCACGGACGGAGGAGCCTGGTGGGCTATCCTCCATGAGGTTGCAGAGTCAGACACGACTGAAGCGGCTTAGCGTGTACCCACCTAGGGCTGGAATGGTTAAGCACGCACACTCTCTCCTCACCCTGTGAGCTGAAAAACAGCATCCCTATCTTACAGGCTTCTCGAGGTGTGTAATCAACCTGGAAACGTCACACAAGAACCAGATCCCAGCTCCCAGGGGTCTAGCTGCTTTCTCTATGCAGGCTCTTAACCATCACTATACCTGTCTCATGCTGAGTTCTTGCTTATTTCTTGACTCCTAGCCTTACCCCTTATTTCATGTTCTAAACCAAATATTTTGGTCATCTGGAAGTATAAGTTTTCTACCTTATTTGATGTAATGGCTATGCTTCTGAGGTCCCAAAAACACTTATTGCAAAATAAGTTAAATCTTTCTTGGACCCTAAGGTATCCTCCAGCTCAATACATTTGCACTTTATAGTGAAAGAATACTTGATCCAAATACTTGATCCATATGTACAGTATCCAGTTTTTAAAGCATTTTTACTTGGCATTAAAAAATGTTATTTTGGGAAACATTAACAATTGCTAAGATTTTTCAAGCCTGTTAATATGCATTTTGATCACTGAGTATTTACAAGCTTTAAAGGCAACTCTTTAAGAATAATCTGGTCATGTTAATGAAAGGAAGTAATGATTAGAATTAGTGAGACATTTGCGCAAAAACATTCTCTCTCTGCTCTGATGGAGAAAAGATAAATTTAGTAAGAAATGTTAACGCAAACTCACTTAGGCATTTTCTCTTATTTTGGTCTGTTTCCATTTTTCTCATGAACAGAACTTTGTATTTATTGACAGTATGCTATATTTAAAATTTCTAAATACAATTTTATACTTAAGCATTCTGCTTCATAGCATACACAGATGTAGTGTGACTTATTTGATAGATATCAAATATTTCATTTAAAAAATAATGCAGTTCTACAGTACTTTAGTGTCTTGTGTCTTGAATTTACCAGTCTAGAATATTCTTACCCAGATAATGTCAGGCAGTAACTGGATTTGGCACTGATGCCCATTCAGGCTGGTGAAATAGACAATTTTTATTTTAGTGTTTTAGTACTTTCAAATGTAATGAAGTAGCATATAAGTCAGAGGGCGGATTATGGCATAAATTAAAAATGCAGATTTAGAGACCAAAAAACCTACATCTTTTCTTTAACTGTGGGATTGCTGGGAGATGTTAGGAGCACTATTTTATTAATCTGTCCTTCAGAATTAGCTTCCTATTAACCATTCTTCACCGGTTACTACCAGCAAACCATTGCCAAGATTGATCACCCAACACAACAGCAACTAGTCTGTTATGAATAAAAGATGATCAAGTGGGTAAAAGAACAGAAAATCTCAAAGTCATTAGGGCAATGAAACTTACACACTGATGCACTTTGTACTTCATTATAACATCACGAGAATACCCCTTGCATACAATATTTTTTTTTTAAAGGAACTGAAACTGAATTGTGGCAGAGGAAAATCACTGGAGTTTATGGACCACTGAGATGTGTTGTTGTGGACAAGAAGCCTCTCCTTTTTGCTGGGAGAGGAACAGTGGATTTGTAAGAGAAGAATTAAGCAATGGTTTTTAGCATGACCCAGCTCCTCCATCCCGGGCTTGGTGGTAAGCTACCTATGATGTAATACAGCGGATCTATTTATCTAGGCTCTGCTCCCCTCAGTAGATGTTTAAGCTCTTAAACATGAAGACAATCTTGTACATTGCTGTTCATCCCACTCACAGTATCCAAACAAACTGTTAGTCCTGCATAAATATTTACTGAATAGATACCAAACATTTAGAAAAATATTTGGAAGGAGGAGACCAGCAAGAGAATACAGACCATTTCAAATTCTTTTTCTTGGGGAAATATTCAACACAGGGACCATTCTTTAACTGGGCCTTTCCTAGGGGACTGATCTGAGGATCAATATAGCTACAGGCAAGCCCATTTATGGAAATTACTGTCACTAATCTCATACTTTAATCCTTCCAGCAGTTTCAGTCTTGGTTTAACCTTTCTTACAGGCATCACTATGTCATACTTCAGTATCATCAGACACTTGCTTCTGGTAGCAAATGGTTCTGGGAAATTAATTAATTCAGACTTAGCACTTATCACATTGAGAAATGAATGCATTTGAACAATGGCTGCCTAGTTCAACATTTTTATATGTACTCTATTTTTCTAATCCTTACAGGGGTTTTCACCTGGAGGTCTTTTCATTATTTAAGACACGAATCCCTGAGGCCCGGAGTGAATCTGGCATGCATTTATTATTTAGTCATGATTAGCCTTTTCTGGGCTTCGCTGGTGGCTTAGACAGACAAGAATCTGCCTGCAGTGCCAGAGACCAGGGTTCAATCTCTGGGTCCAGAAGATCCCCTGGAGTAGGGAATGGCTACCCACTCCAGTATCCTTGCCTGGAGAATTCCATGGACGGAGGAGCCTGGCGGGCTACAGTCCACGGGGTGGCAAAGAGTTGGACATGACTTAGCAACTGAGACACACATTCTTTCTGCTGGTGTCTGCACTGAAGAGTCTTTCAGTTGTTCTAACACTTCAGGGGACCCCACTTACATCTCTCTGACCAGGATCTCTTCACCCTTCTCAGTTCCCAACCCTCTTTCTCACATACTCTGGATTTAATGAATGGATTTCTCAGTTTCCTGAGAAGCCATGTGCTATCATCACTCTGCTTTTTCTATGTGGCTCCCTCTTCACTTTTTCATGCTCTCTAAAAGGTGATGCAACAGCTAGTCTATTCTCAAACCTCCAATCAAGCATCCCTCTAGAAGGAATTCTTTCCGATAATCGTCTCTGTCTGTCTAGGGATTGTCTACTGATGGTAACAACACGTGGCATGTCATGACACATTGTTGGTGTTCAGTCACTGAGTCGTGACTGACTCTTTGTGACCCCAGGGACAGTAGCTCACCAGGCTCCTTTCTCCGTGGGATTTCCCAGGCAAGAATGCTGAAGTGGATTGTCATTTCCATTTCCAGGGGATCTTCCCGACTCAGGGACCAAACCTGCATCTTCTGCTTTGGCAAGCAGATTCCTTACTACTGAGCCACCTAGGAAGCCCATGACACGTATCCAGCTGTATTGTAATTGACTATCTGCCTGCATAGATTAGCCGTTTCAGGAGATAAGAGCCTGGGGAATTTATCTTTTTACACTTAGATTCAAGATCAGTGTCCATATATTGTAAGTACTCAGAACGGTTGGGAATTGATCATCATAATAATCTTATGATTATACATTTATTGCATTTTTCAATCACAAATTTCATCTGTGCAACATTGTAAGAAATTTCCCAATCCTAGAGTTATAACTAGGTAGAATCCACAAACTTCTGTTCAGTTTGATTTCTGAGTTCAGTTTGATTTTTAGGCTTTCCTCGTGGCTCAGATGGTAAAGAATCTGCCTGCAATGCAGGAGACCTGGGTTCGATCCCTGGGTTGGGAAGATCCCCTGGAGGAAGCCATGGCAACCCCAGTCCAGTATTCTCCCCTGGAGAATCCCCATGGACAGAGGAGCCTGGAGGGTGACAGTCCATGGGGTCGCAAAGAGTTGGACACGACTGAGTGACTAAGCACAACACTTAGCCTCCAGCGTTGGGGCTGCTGTCTCCTGTGCAGCCTGGAGATGGGGAGGGATGGTTCACCTTGAGGTGCATCCTCACCTTCCATCAAGGTCTCCTCATTTGGAAGAAAGGGGAACAGGGGCAGGGGTGGCTAGCCAAATCCCGGGGAAGGAATGAATTCCTGATGTAGTTCTGGTCCCTTCTTGTCGATGGTACATGGTGGTTTCTGTGTGCATGAAACGTGGCTGCCTGTGGGGACCACCACCTTGGTCACGTGCATCACGAATGACTCTCAGATGTGAACACAGATTACCGATTAGCCCCAGTCTAGGTATATACTCCCATCTTATTTTCAGAGATGAGGGTTGCATTTGCTGGACTGTATATCTTGTCCCTGCTCCCCCATTAGTCTCCATGGTTCTTTCCTGTGAAGCATAAAAATTCAGGACCCTTTCAACACTCTCCAAAAGCTGCAGGGGACTGGAGGGGAGAGAAGGTGGTGTCACATCTTACTCAGAATCACTTGATGATGATCCTTACTGGACGAGTGCATCTAAACTTCCAAGTCACAGTGGAGGGCGGTCTCCATGCTTGCACACACTCCTACCTCCAGGCGTGTACACACATCTATTCCGAGAGCTCCTCCTTCCTCTCCCCTCGGGTTCCCTGTCTCCAGACATGGAGCCTGACTCCCTTTGCCTGCAGAGAGAAGACAAGCATCCCCTACAGTGGCCAGCACAGGGACCTTAAACTTTCCAATGAGGAAGGTGATCACAGCCTCTCTCCCCATCCAGTGCTCTCACACAGTCAAATCTGCTTCAAGCCGATCAAGAAAATTCAGTCGGAGATGGTTTATATGCAGCAACCTTATAGGAACTAACAGTAACTGATGTTTGTTTCTTTTCTTAGGGATGTGACCACTACATAATCAATCTGTTTATCTTCTTCATTGGAACCCCCCACATAAACCTTCCTGAGATGTTGCATTAAAAACATGCAATTGGCTGGTGTCTTATTACTCTGTAAAAATACACAGTTTTAATCGGCATGCACTAATCTGATAGTTCTCTCACCTGCAGTTAACAGTGAACGATCCCTCAGGATTTGGAGGAATGAGAATCTGTGTAGGCAGAACCTGAAAAGCAACACAGAAAAGGAAGATGTTCGCTGTGCCAAACCACACCCCAGTGCATTTCCAATGTGGACAAACCCAGACGGAATCCAGCACTTTCCTGTCTGAGATGCACACAAATACATCCAACAAGGGGACAGAAGTCAGTGGATTTCTTTAGAGTGCCCTTTGCTCACTGCTAGTCCAACGTCAGCACCCTGAAAACATCTACCGAAACTTGACCTCGAATGTGAAAAATCACACTTCAGTCACTTCAGTCTGAGAAGTAGCTGCTGCTGATATCTCTCCAGTGCAGTGTAGTCAGGGAGATAATTAGGATAATTCTCAATCAACTTTTCTGCCTTTGAATCACTTGAGGAAGTCATTGTTCCCCATTTCTCCATCTTTCTAAATTTTGTTTTCCCCATGAGACACATGTGAAGAAATGGGCTAACGAACAAGAGATTCTGAAAGTCATTTATAGACTATAGTCATTTACAGACCATTAAAAGAATGAGAAATCAGTTTAACTTAAAAGTTAATAAAAGTGGTCTAAACAGTCTCATTGGAAAAGACCCCTGATGCTGGCACAGATTGACGGCAAGAAGAGAAGGTAGTGACAGAGGATGAGATGGTTGGATGGCGTTACTGACTCAATGGACATGAGTCTGAGCAAACTCTAGGAGATTGTGAAGGACAGGGAAGCCTGGTGTGCTGCAGTCCATGGGGTCACAAAGAGTTGGACACAGCTTAGTGATGGAATTACAGTCTCAAATCTCTTTCACAGGTGTGTAAACTCTAAGTAGATTAGTTTGTGCATCACACTGGCATGCTACTTAGAAGAAAAGGTTCAGGCTTTGAAGCTTTGACACTCACCTGTGCTTAGGGATTAATACCAGTAGCAAATAATACAGTCTTAGCGGTCTATTTGCCAGCAGGTAACCTCCATTCGCAGAGAAGGCAATGGCACCCCACTCCAGTACTCTTGCCTGGAAAATCCCATGGACGGAGGAGCCTGGTAGGCTGCAGTCCATGGGGTCGCTGAGGGTGGGACACTACTGAGCGACTTCACTTTGACTTTTCACTTTCCTGCATTGGAGAAGGAAATGGCAACCCACTCCAGTGTTCTTGCCTGGAGAATCCCAGGGACGGCGGAGCCTGGTGAGCTGTCGTCTATGGGGTCGCACAGAGTTGGACACGACTGAAGAGACTTAGCAGCAGCAGCAGCAACCTCCATTAGAGGCTGTAAGACTGTAACATGTTCAAATTCACCTCCCCAATTTTCCTCAGCTTCCCTCCAGAGGGTCTGTGGCTCCTCATTAGTCCTGGAATAGTGGAAGCTGAAGTGGTTGTAGTCCCTAGAAAAAGAATGATATTATTACACCATCACTGCTTGCCCATCTGAGTCCACAGTCCTCTGTTTCTGTGCCTCCTTAAAGACATTACTTCTAGATTAAAACCTCCTGTGCCCTCCAACAGCCTTTCCACAGCACTCCCATCCTTCTAGAAGTTGAGTGTTAAATTAATGAGCATACAAATAAGTACAGGAAAGTTACTATTCTATATATAGAGCTATACATGGTTATGAAACCCGACACATTGGCTGAGCCCTGACTTTTATGCCAGCTGTCAGATATGGGTCGTCTCACAGGCTCTGCACACCTGAATGAAGTTGGGTGTGCCGTTAACAGCTGGAAAAAGGCAGGGTTAGAGAACTGAACTGAATTCTAGCTAGAAAACCCAAGAAGTGGTTTTTATTCTCTCTCTTTGCCCAAGGCATCTCAATCCAGAGTCAGACTCTAAATATAGAAACTTACAATAGAAAAGTTCATACAGGAAAATGTGTAAGCTAAAAGAAGATTCTGAAATATAGCCGATACCTTGCAGTTTGCCCACAGTGAGAGAGGTAAGAAAAGGAATTTCAGGCTCCTCATCTCCCATTTTTTATGCCAGAAGGGACTGGAAGCTTTACTGGCCGATTTCTTCCGTTTTCCACGTGTGCCTGCAGCTCATGTTTAGGCTGAGAAGCAGTAACCTTGTATATCTACTGCTGCAACTGGGCTTACAAAGCCCAGGGCCCCTGTGCCCTAGGCAGACACAGGGCTGCGAGGTGGCGGCTGCCTCAGGGCCTGAAAAGAGTCAATATGAGTCCTGTCTCCAAGTGCCTCTGGCTCAGCGCCTTCCCTGACCTTGAAGCAGGTGTGGAGAACACTCCTGCTCACCCAGCTGGGACGCCAGGTCCCAGCCACTCCACTTAGGAAAGAACGCTCTGACGGCGTAACACAGGCTCCTGTATGAAACTGGTTTCCCTGTGTGACAGCGTTCACTGAAGTCGGTCTCCAGAATCTAGCCTGGCTCTGGGTATTCAGCTTTTCTATTATTTATGGACCTCTGAATTTGTGGTTCTCGTAAAAGAAGAAAAAAGGAATGATGGAAGAAATAGAGCGAGAAAGAAAAAAGAAAGGAGGAAAGAGGGAAGGAAGACAGGAAGAAAGAAAGAAAGAAAAAGAGTCAAAATGAAAGAAGGAAAATAAGGGAAGGATGAAATAAGAAAGTGATGATATGTTTTTAAGATTTTTGCTTAATTTCTGAAAGAATGCCTTTAATATGCTCCATGGGAATGGAGGGGGAAATTCCCCCAGGGTAATATTCCTTGGACTCATTTCTACATGCCCTTGGCTTGGCCAGTTTCTTTCTTAGACAGAACTCTCTGTTGCAACAATGAACCTTCTCTGTCTACTCCAAGCAGAAAAGACATTTCTTAAAAGACATTGGATGTGCAGAATGGTTGACTCCAGGCTGAGCTGTGGGTGCGCTCCCTGCCCAACCATGCACCAAATGGCCTCACTGCTATGTTAAAATTAAATGTCAGAATTTTAAGTACTGCAGCCTGTATCTCAGCCACTCCTGCATTAAAAACATGAGAGCACAACCTAGTGGAATCCACCTTGCACCAGCCGTGTTACTAGACCTGGAACTGTTTGCTGATCAGAAAATGTGGAATGGTTCCCAAAGTGGGCTGAACACCTACCAATTAGCTAGCTGATGTTCTTGGGATTTTTATTTTTTGTCTTCCCAGAACTTCTGGTCACTATTCACATTTGGAACTGTTGTACAAGGTGGCCCTCCACGTTCCCTGTAGTGATGGAAATAGTTCTAGGTTTGTAAGAAAAAATAAGAGCCGACACCAGTCTCCAGACTCCCGGGAAGCCTGACCTATATCAGAGGACATTTTTCAAAACAAAAGACCTATACAAAATTCAAATTGGAACAAAGACCCAGGTAGCAATTACTGCAACCCCCTGTTTTTCCACTTTCCACAAAGCTGACAATTCATGCTTAAAAACCAGTGAGGCTCAGTCAGGTATAAAGGCACGTGCAGTAATCTGAAACACATGAGCTGAGTTCTGATTTGCTGCACAAAGATCTTTTGCTCCAGGATGTCTCCATTTGGTGATGTTCATGAACTGCACCCACGATTGAAGGACTAAGACAGTTTTTAAGAGGAAGTTACATGGGGCAAGAGAAAGGAATGGATTTCTCACTGCAAATAGTTTAAAAGTAGCAATTCTCTTTTAGGTAAACCTTCCACGAATGCATGAATGGAAGAAGCTTGTGGGCATGGATACCTCGCTCTCTCATCTTAACTAAACTGGAAATCCTTATGTACTCATGGTGAACAAAATATTAATTCTACTCTTGTTTGATATATGTCCACAGAAAAATGTCCACTTGTGCTGATATTGTTTTACTTTATTTCAATTAATTGTCAAAGTAATGAACACCAAAGTTAAGGATGCTTGGAAAACACAAAAAAGCATTGATGATAAATAATACAAATCAGTGACAGAAGGAAAAATGTCACTCCAAAATCTCTTCATTTTGAACCAAGACAATCAACATTTTGGCAAGGTCTCTTTTTTAATATGTATAATCACATGTGTATGCTAAAATGCTATGTGATCAGCATTGTATCATAATTATTTTCCACATCATTAAATATTTTTCATCAACAACATTCTGAACAATTCTGTTATTTCATTATATGGATATACCACAGTTACTTAAGCCACTTCTATTGCACCTTTTGGAAGTTTCTGGTTTGGGCTATTATATATATTATTTCTAAATGTTTGCATAGAAACATTATGTTAGCAATTGATTTATTGAAGGAAAAGTTGGATATTTAAAAAATTCCTGGTAACTATTGTCAGATAAGAAGATGTAGTAATATACTTCCAACAAACACAATTGCAATCCAAATACTTATGGGCCTGGCACCAGGCCAATTTCATTTATATAAAAGGTAACTAATTAAAGGAACATACGATGTTGTATCAATTAGTATTGATGTGATCTCTAGCATTAATTTTTTACTTTTATTTTCAAACGCTTGATTCATTTATTAATCACCTATTGATATAAGTTGTAATTACATTGCTGTATTTATCTTGCATTTATATTCATCATATAGTCTCTATAATTTTTATCTATTAATTTACTGCTCATAGTTGTAGTAATATATTTGCCTGTTGATTTGGAAATCTAAGCCTTCGTTTTGGTGTTATTATAACTTGTGATACCTTCTCTTGATTTTAGACTTAGCAAATCTTGCCCTATGTACACACATTTAAAATAAAAAAGATGAATTAGTATATATATTTACATATATATGTATAGACATACTTTTAAAGCACAATATTAAAACAAGAAACCCTATGTACTCGGCTCATATTAAGAAGCAGAATAATATTGGCGCCACTCAGTTGAGCACAGTTGTCATTTTGTCCCCAGAGGGTAGAGGTGATGAACGATTTTCTGTTTAGGGTTTCCTTCTTATTATTTTAGTTTACAACTTTGCCAGTTTTTAACATGTACCTGTATGAATAGTCTCTGTGCAATCTTTCACAGATTTTTTTTTTTTTTAAGTCAACATGATACTCTTCACTTACGTTTATGTGTGGGCTTCCCCCTGGCTCAGCAACAAAAGAATCTATCTGCCAATCAGGAGCCACAGGAGACGCGGGTTCGATTCCTGGGAGGGGAAGATCCCCTGGAGAAGGGCATGGCAACTCACTCCAGTATTCTTGCCTGGGAAATCCCATGGACAGAGGAGCCTGGAGGGCTGCAGTCCATGTGGTCACAGAGTCAGACACGACTGAAGCGATTTAGCACACACACATGTTTATGTGTATAGCTGTGGTTTATTTTCACTGCTCTATGCTTTATTTTGCATATGTGTAGCAAATTTAATTATATAATCTACCACTGACGAATATTTATTTTTCCAATATATTTTCATCTATAAAACATGCTTTTATAAACATTATTAAACATGTAAACATTAGGATTCAGCTGAGATCCACTAGGGAGAACTTGAACATTTAATACAAAGACTTGGTAACTGGTAAAATACTCTTCACTACAAAAGAAGGGTGAGGAAGGATGAGAAGGAAAAGAGCACGTGCAAAGGCAGACCGCAGCTACTGCTCGGAGGGAGAGACCAGCGAGAGCAAGGCTGGGACCCTCGCCTCTTTGGAGAAGGCGTGGTAGCTGGGAGGCAGCATTTGGCATGAGCAGGATGCTTGCGGGAAGATGCAGGCAGAGCTCCACGGAGACAGTCCTCTCCAGGGGTGAGGGTTCGCTGGGGGCGTTCAGGATGAAGCTGACCCCTGAGGGCTGCAGAGGTGCGGGCTGCCGGGTAAACACAGCCGGAGAGAACCTGGAAAGACACCCTTTCCCTGCCACGTCTAGACGGCCTCCGCCTTCTCTCATTCTCCCTGTGGACGGAGCCCACCTGCAGCCAGCTGCCGGAGAGGACTGTGTGCCGGACTCATCCCTGTTCACGCAAAGCAGGCAAGGAAGTGGGATGTGGGGGTGGGCGGCAACGACCCACAACAGACGCAGGTCTCCTCATGCTGATCATCTAGTTCCTTTTTTTTTTTAACAATTCGTCGCATTTTATAATTTTATTTAAATTTATCTTTAACAGGAGGATAATTGCTTTACAATGTTTTGCTGGTTTCTGACATGTATCAACGTGAAGCAGCCATAGGCATACAGATGTTTCTTCTTTCTTGAACCTCGTTCCCACCTTCCAGCCCACCTCACCTCTCTATGTTGTCACAGAGCCCTGGATTTGAGCTCCTTGCATCATACAGCAAAATTTCCAGGGCTTACGCCTAGGAGTGGAAACGCACGTGTGCATTCCAAGATTTCTAAGAAATGCCGAAACACTTTAAAATTATTTTATACTGCCGGTAGGAGGAGAAGGGGAAAACAGAGGATGAGATGGTTGGATGGCATCACCAACTCAATGGACATAAGTTTGAGTAAGCTGCAGGAGTTGGTGATGGACAGGGAAGCCTGGTGATGGGCAGGGAAGACCTTGGGGTCGCAGAGTCGGACACGACTGAGAGACTGAAATGAACTGAACTGAAATGATACTACCGATTATGATGTGTTATCTCATTGCACTATTATTCATCCTTTTCATGATTACTTAGGATGGTTGAGTCTATTTCCATATTTTAATGGATATTTCTGTTTTCCCTTCTGTACAGCGATAACTCAAACCTTTTGCTTGTTTTATCTAATTTTGTGTGTATGTGCATATGCCCTTTTTTCATTCTTACCAGTTTTTTAAAAAATGTATTATGAAAATGAACAATTTATTTTATATGTTTTGCAAATATCTTCTCCCCAGGGTCAGTGTATTCACATTATCTTTTGTTTAATATACTTTATTAATTTACAAGCTAATAATTGCTTGCTTTCCTCATGAGTTGGGCATTGCAGACTTAAGAATTTCTTTCTCTCTTTGGGGACATGAAAATATTCTGTCAATTCCCTTCGAACATTTTTTTAAAGCTTGCCTTTGAGTTTAAGTCTGTGATCCATTTGGGATTAACTTGGGGGAGAAGTTAAGAGGCGGAATCAGGATCTATTTCACATTTTAAAAGCATAGGGATCATGGTCCTTGTCCTGTTAATTGAAAAGTACCCTCTCATTAGATTCAAAAGTGGTTCTGTTTTTCTTTCAGGGCTGTGTATTGTGTTTCTTTCTGCTCTGATGTGTTTCTGTAAGTCTTTGACAGCCCACACTATCCTCAATATTATATTTTTATAATAAATCATGATTTTAAGGAGAGTGATTCCGCCTGACTCTATAAATGGGCACTTCTGCAAATTCTATATAATTAAACAATGTACTTTTCAAGTTTCATGAAAAAATTAATTAATTTTTCAAACAAGGTTTTGGAAGAACTGATATTTTTACAAGGAGTCCTGCCAAACAATGGATATGTTTTTTGTTTATTTGATTATTTTTAAAAAAGGCTTGTGGGGAGGGGAATGGCAACCCACTCCAGTGTTCTTGCCTGGGGAATTCCATGGACAGAGGAACCTGGTGGGCTGCAGTCCATGGGATTGCAGAGAGTCGGACACAACTGAGCAACTAACACACACACACAAATAAAGGCTTATAGTTATGTTCAGAAAGGTTTTGAGTCTCTATTGATAGTTGTATTGTTGGCTTCTCTCTGCTTGTTTCTACTTTTGTAAAAAGTATTTTTAAATTTGTATTTTTCAGTGCTATAGTAGATTATAGAAATGTAGCTGAGTATTTAATAAGGATTTTACATGTAGTCCCCTTGTGGTATAAGACGTAAAAAAAGGCCCTATATTATGTGCTGTCTTGACATCTGGGAAAACCAGGAGACCTTGAATCCCGCCTGCGAGCCTCATCTTACTCTGATCCTGAAGACAAGGAACCCTAGAAAAACCCTTGTTATTAAGCGAACCAGGCCTCGTTCTCGCTCATCCTGGAAAAGTGGCTTTGCTTTCCTGCCAGCCCGTGGGCTTATTCAAACAAGTCAACCACATCCTCCTGTGGGAACCAGGGATGCCTGCCCTCATTGATCCTACAGAGCCTGTCCCCGTAAGCCCTGGTTATTCTCTCTGTTCCCAAGCACAGCTCCCAGGTGGCCTGTGTGATGTGCCCTGTCCCTCTCCTCAGGCTCTGAGCCTCTGTGTTGAATATACAACTGTCGGTATCAGCTTTCCTAGGTTGGGTGTCCTGGGCTTGACCATCTCTATGATCCTGCAGGAATGTCTCCCATGCCAATGCAGGGAAGGGACAATAAAGCATCTCCTGCTGCTTACTTTTAAATTCTAGCAATCTGTTTCTACTGTTTGTGATTTTTGGTAAATCAAACCCATACTAACTTGGGTGCCTCAAATAAGTTGTAGGGATTGGGGGCAGGAGGAGAAGGGAATGACAGAGGGTGAGGTGGCTGGATGGCATCACTTACTCGATGGACGCGAGTCTGAGAGAACTCCGGGAATTGGTGATGGACAGGGAGGCCTGGCATGCTGCGATTCATGGAGTCACAAAGAGTCGGACACGACTGAGCAACTGAACTGAACTGATGTTGAAAAAAATTTTTTTTTATCAATTCAGCTATGCTATTCCTAGGGTTAACAGAGCCTCAGAGTCGAAAATAAACATTGTGTTGAACAAAGGGTACCATTTTCAATAAGAATTTAACATAAAAGCTTTCCAGCAGCCATATTTAGACAATTGTATCATCTCAAAAAGTGACAACTTTGGGTCTTCTTTTCCAAAATTTGGAAATTTTAACCCCTACTATTTTCTGAATTCTTGTATAACTAGGGCCTCCAGTGAAATGTTGAACTGAAGTATACATGGCTAACAATCCTGAATTTATCCTGAATTAATATTCTACTATTAAGTAGCTTCTAGTTTTCTTGCATATAAAATTTTCTGGTTAAGGTAGTTTCTTTTTTTCCTTGTTTCCTGTGACATTCCTTGTAAATCATTGCAGAATCTATTAAACTATTTTGCAGGATATACTGAGATGATCACATAATATTCATCTTTTATGAATTAATGAAAATATGTATGGTGATTTATACCAATACATCTCACAATGTCAAACTCACTGTAAACTACTGACATAAACCCAGTTTGATCATAAATACATTTCTGGATTGGGCTTCCCAGGGGGCACTAATAAAGAACCTGCCTGCTAATGCAGGAGAGGAAAGAGACACGGGTTCAGTCCCTGGGTCAGGGTGATCCCCCTGGAGGAGGGCATGGCACCCCCTCCAGTATTCTTGCCTGGAGAATCCCATGGACAGAGGAACCTGGTGGGTTCCATAGGGTCACAAAGAGTCAAACCCAACTTAAGCAACTTAGCACACATGCATATTTCTGGATTATATCTACTAACATAGTTTCAGAGTTTTTCAAATATGTTCATGAGTTTTATTAAATTGTATTTTTCTTCTGCTTTTTTCTCATGTAGGAATTGGTCTTGCATGAGGGTGTAGGGAGGGGTTCCTGGCAGATAGTAGAGGAAGGTTGAGACTGAAATGTTGGAGAAACACTACTCAGGATTCCTGGATATCAGGTACAAGGAGGCAAAGGGCCATGCAAAGCAAGTAGAAATGCAGGTCTTTTCAAAAAATTTTGTGTTGAAGTAGAGTTGATTTACAATGCTATGTTAGTTTCAGGTGTACAGCAAAGTGTATCAGTTATATATACATGTATCCATGCTTTGGGGTGTTCTTTTCCCATTTAAGTCATTACAGAGTATTGAGAAAAGTTTCCAATGCTATACAGGGGTTCTTGTTATCTATTTTATATATAGTAGTTTGCATGCATCAATCTCAATATCTCAATTTATCCCTCCCCCCATACCCACTGGTAATCATAAGTTTGTTTTCTATATCTGTGATTCTACTTCTCTTTTGTAAACAAGTTCATTTGTACCCTTTTTTTTTGTATTCCATATATGAAAGATATTGTGATATTTGTCTTTCTGTGTCTGACTTCCTTTACTCAGTAAGTAATACTAGGTCCAGCCATGTTGCTGCAAATGGCATTAGTTTTTCTTTTTCATGGCTGAATAATATTCCATTGTATATTTGTACCACGTCTCCTTTATCCATTCCCCTGTTGATAGACATTTAGGTTGCTTTCCTTTGCTGGCTATTTTAAGTAGTACTGCAAGGAACACTGAGGTGCATGTATTTTCAAATTATGGTTTTCTCTGGGTACATGCTTAAATGTGGGATCGCTGGGGCTTAAAAGCTTTTGCACAGCAATGGAAACTATAAACAAAACAAAAAGACATCCTATAGAACTGGAGAAAATATTTGCAAATGAAGCAACTCACAAGGGATTAGTCTCCAAATATACAAACAGCACATGCAGCTCAATATCAAAACAAAACAAAATAAAAAACAAAACAAGGAACCCAATAAAAAATGGATGGATAATCTAAAGAGACATTTCTTCAAAGAAGACATACAGATGGCCAAAAAGCACATGAAAAGATGTTCATCCTCACTAACTATTAGAGAAATACAAATCAAAACTACAGTGAGGTTCCGAGTGGCCATTGTCAAAAAAATCTACAAACAATAGAGCATGGAGAGGGTGTGAGCCAAAGGGAGCCCTCTTACACTCTTGATGGGGACACAAATTGGTACAGTCACTATGGAGAACAGTCTGGAGCTTTCTTAAAACATAAAAATGGAAATGCAGGTTTTGATGGATGTTTAGGTCTTGATGAGAAGTTTAGACACTTTTGAAGACAGTAAAATTTATCCAAACATTTTTAAACACAGGAACGGAATGGCTATATTTGCATTTTAAAAGATCATTTTTTCCACAGTCTCATGAGTGAATTAGAAAGACCCAAGGGTGAAGACAGAGAGATAAGTTTCACAGCTGTTACCATAATTCAGACATAACATTTAATGAATTTCATATTTAATTGAATTTTTGACACAAAAATTCTGGTAATGAGAGTCATATCATTGCAACTTTTTTTCAAAATCCCACTGTTGATGCTGACCATGTTGTTCTGATGAGTTATCTGTCCCAAACAAAGTGTCATCATAGCACGTCTCCAGTGGCACAGAGAAGGCTTCCCTGAAAATATGAAACAGACCAAGTCAAATTACAGCTGTAAGGGTGAGACAATCAAAGATCTTTATCCTGACAGCGAGGTTAAACCCTCATCAACCCTATCCTGTGTAAACAGATGATCACAGTGTCTGAGTATGCGGCCACTTCTGAGAGTGTTTTCATATATGACAAAAATGTGCCTCTATCTTCAGTTACAGTATTTCTGTGAGAGCCACTTTGGCCAATCTCCATTCCAGAGGAGAAAGAAAACAAACAGAAAACAATGTGCTTAAGAGAAGTTTTGAAATTCCTAGTTCCCTTACATGTTAGAGATGACAAAAATGAAACCCAGGGCAACCAGATCTGTGAGTCACCAAGGACCTGAGGGCAGAGACTAGGAGCTCAGACCTTGGTTTCATAGACGAGCCTCCCTGCTCCCTCTGCATACTGTGGGGGGGCCAGTTCATTCTCTCTGAAAATGGATTTCTACACATACGTCTACCTGTGGGGTCCAACGATGCCTATCTCATTAGGCGGTTGCAAGGTTGAGTAAAATGTGGTGGCAAGCACTTAGAACACAGTCTGGCACTTTCTCAGGGCTAAGTGCTCATCACTATGTAGTTTTAAGACATGGCTAGAAAGTTTTAGAGATAGATGAGATACATCACAGCAGTGTAGAGCCCGCTGCACTGACAGCCCTTCTCGGGGCTACACTGATTCACGTTTTACATTCATTTTATCCTCTCTGCTTGACGAATTTCATGACTAGAGTAAAATGTATATGTAAGTTTTGCTTTGATAAGATTTAGTAATATTATTTGATAAAGGTACATTTTTGTGAAATATATCTGTGGTCAAGATTAGTAACCGTCTGTCATAGCCTATTCCACTTGGGATGAATTTATTCTTTATGCAAAATTCATACCATTTAGCCCTAAAATCCTGTGTTGTGTTATTGAGAACAAAATTTGGAAAAGTTTGTTACGGTGAACTCTAAAAGGTCATGTTTCTCCCCCACTCATTCCCCAACCTTGTCTTCATTCTGTACATGCCACAGAAAGCCCTCATTCACTGATTCATCCATCCATCGACTCCTTTATCCATCCACTCATCTCAGTTATTACTTGGAGCATATTATGTGCACAGGTCCCATGACAGGCAACGCAGCTACAAACAAACACAGAGTAAGCTCTCCTTCAAAGGGAAAGAAAGAGAAAGCTCTAAACCCACATTTTTAATAAAGTGATGCATGTTCTTTGAAGAAAGTGTTTACAGATATCAAACATCTGGAGCAGGGGTCTTCATGAATGAAGCAGCTTTTGATCCAAGTAGAAGAGACAGGTGAGTGTTGACTAGGAGACTGAGTTACAGGGTTGTGGGGAGAGAGGACAGAGGGATTTCCTGAGATGGGAAGAACTCTGTGGCCACCTGACACGTGTGAAGAATGTCAGAAGGTTCTAAAGACTGGAACCCACTTAGGGCAATCCTGTATATGCCTTGGTCATCAGCCTCAGTTTATCCAGGGAGCCAATGAGGGGTTTCATTCAAGACTAAACTTTTCAGGTTGGTATTATATATAAACTAGATATACAACAAAGTCCTAACTGTACAGCACAGGGAATTATATTTACTATTCTATAATAAGCCACAATGGAAAATAATATGAAAAAATATATATAAATATGTATATAACTCAATCACTTTAGTGTACAGCAGAAACTAACACATTAATAAGTCAACTATTCTTTAATTTTAAAAAAGGACCAAATATTCACCTTGTTTTGATTGGGGGCTGTCAATACAACCATGATCTACACTTAATTCCTTGTGAGCTGTGCTAATTTCTATAAATGCCAATACATTAAGTACATTGTAAGTGCGAATTAAATTGCCTCATTAGAGTTCTGTTTTCTCATGGGGGTGTGCATAGAAATGTACACCTATTTTCACAAATCAGAAGTATTTTCTTCAATGCATGAAAAGGTCTAGGGGCATCTATTAATACTATGTTAAAGTATGTGCAATATGAAATGGATGGAGACAAATGAGCATGCGCTTCTGAAACAGTTACTATGTGCTGTGCATGACTGCTTTAATGCACTTCATTCCATCTGTCTTTCAAAACACCTTCCTGCTATTAAGTTGCTCATTCACACAGTGAATACAAATGGGGGTTTGACTGTGCTGCCCACATGCAGTTTCAGCGGTCAAGTAGACTCTACAATTTTATATCTTCTTAATTCCTTGATATTCACAAAGTTATTCTTAGTCAATGTCATAAGCCACTTTCTGCCTTATATTAAGATTATTTATATTATTAAAAATGAGCCCTGGAAAGAGGACTTGGGAGGAAGTCTTTGATTTCTGTATCCACACACAGTGCCTGTAGAGTCAATAGTTATTTGATTAAAAAATAAACAGATAAATTACACCCATACAACAGTGAACCACAAACATAGATTGCAACAGGTGTGTGAGGGCAGGTGTATGAGGAGATGTTGCCGTTGATCTGATTTGCTAACTAACGTTATAGAATGATAGTCGAGTTTCACTTCCCAGGAGACTATGAAAAGCACGTCTATTCCATCTTTTCTAAAACAAGAAGAAAATGGTTAAGCTTGAAGTTTTTTTCCCCAGAGATACATTAAAAAAATAAAACAAGTGAAAA
Organism: Oryx dammah; assembly: GCF_014754425.2. NCBI lineage: Eukaryota > Metazoa > Chordata > Mammalia > Artiodactyla > Bovidae > Oryx > Oryx dammah. The sequence goes on along the minus strand of NW_024070209.1, from coordinate 90,809,681 downwards.
GGTAAAGCTTGACTATTCTGTTCAGTAAATAGTCAACAAGATGCCCTGAACTTGCAACATCAAAATTCACATCTGCCTCTCCTGCTCAGTGTATTTATTGCTCATAGAATTATTATTTTCTGACTTGAATGGCATGCATAGTTTACAATACATGACTAGGTAGACTTTTGCTGCTTGGTAAAATGATATGATGCCCAAGTGACATTAGCCAAAGGTATCAGATGTCTTTGATGCTTTTAAAAGTCCCTTCATTTCCTATGTGCCTCATTCTTGCTGCTCCTGCAGAGTAAGGAATTCTATCCTAAATAGTTATACCAGGGCTTTGGGTCCCTCAGGACTCTGCCAGGTCTATCTTCAGTGAAATCCTGTGTACATTTGAAGATCACCACTCTAATGAGGCAGAACCCCTTGAACACAAAAGTGGCACAGGCCACTTCCCCAAGATGGATGAACTTATTAAGGACATCCTTTCTTCTGGGGGTGAAGACAGAGGAGCTGAAGGAGCAATGGCTCATGGTCCTCCCGTAGCACACATCTTATTAAAAAAATACAACAAACATCCAAGTGCTCCAGGAAGAGCTCGTTATTCTAATGAATAATTATTGCCTAAATCCTTGATGCTGATGCAAAGAACTGACTCATCTGAAAAGACCCTGATGCTGGGAAAGACTGAAGGTGGGAGGAGAAGGGGACGACAGAGGATGAGATGGTTGGATGGGATCACCGACTCCGTGGAGATGAGTTTGAGTAAGCTTCAGGAGTTGGTGATGGACAGGGAGGCCTGGCGTGCTGCAGTCCATGGGGTCGCAAAGTGTTGAACATGACAGGGTGGCTGAAAGCCTTGATGAAACTAATGTAGTAAGCAAGCACGTCCCCCGTCCTTCATTCCGTAGAGCACTGTTACCATTGTTAATAAGAGAACGTGGCTGTTAGGGCGACACTTGAGATCGAAAACAATGCAAACTCTTAAAACTGAAAATTAAACTGCATGTCAGTAAAAGCGGATTGGGTTGGGCATTTGCAACCACTGATTGTCTCATAAACCCCAGCGAAGCACTTCTGTCTTGTCTGATTTTTCTGAGAGATGCCCGTCTCTGAAAGCCCTTCCGTCTGACTCTAGTACACTGTCCCCAGCCCACTCCTAAATTCCTGTTTCTTCTCAGAGGAATTTGAGCATGGAATTTAGAGCATGGGTTCTGGAATCAAGGACTTGTATCTAAATCCCAGCTTTGTCCCTGCTGTCGGCCCCCTTCTCCTGTGGCTTGGACAACAGCTTAACCGTCTCTGTGTCCGTTTCATCACAGGTACAACAAAGGCAAGATTGTCAGTAACTCACAGAGTTGTTATGTGGATTATGTAAAGCCACGAGTATTTAGGATGATCTTGGTAAACTTGTAATAATCATCAGCAACTTTCCTTTAGAAGGATATACAAATCACTCTGATGGTCTCACTGACAGGGACGATGGTGTCTGTCCTTCTGCACTTCAGTACTGGTGGCTAATAGTGTTTTGTCTTAGAGGGTGTTGAATATTGATGACTTTGTAGGATTTTATATACCTACTGTTTGTACTTGCTGTTCTGTTGTAAACTGGCTGGACATCTCATTTGTCCATTTTTCTATTAGCATTTTTGTGTGTTTCCTTTTAAGAGCAATTAAAAAACCCCCAATTTCCCTCTGAATACTTGTTGCAGATATTCCTCAGGTCTTCCTTATTCATTTATGTTGTTTCTATTAAATAAATCTTATTCTTGATTTCACTTTGAGCATTTGTGTCATTTCCTTTTTCTTTTGTGATGTCACCCATAATTTTATGCTTGGCAATTCTGTCCCTTTCTTGATATGGTTTTCTTAATAAGATCTCAACGGACAGTTTGGATTTATTTTGAAAGACACAAGAACTTTAAAAAAAAAGAATGACATTATTGAGGAAGAATTCATTTTAGACCCGTCTTGACTACTTATTAATCATTTCTGAGACTGAAATTTTATCATCCAATTTAACTCTAATATGCTAAATGTGGAGATTGTTATATTAGAATAAAGACATTCTGAGAGATTTACTGTATAGAGATTTTAGACCCTGAATTTTTAAAATATAAAATAGAGGTGAAGATTTTGCAACACAAATAGTGCAAATTCAGAATTTCTATATATGGTCCATTTAGACTGAAGCCATGGCAATGTAGTATAGTCTATCCTTCTTAGAGTTTATCAATACTGTGCAGCTGCTGTGTGTCTTAAAGAAAACGCCAAGGAAAAATAATGAGGCTATATGAAACTTGAAGTAAAAACTTTCAAGGCGAAAATCACAGAGCTAAGGAAATGAGAAAAAGAGCCAGAGCTCCAGTCTTACTGCTTATTTACATAACATTACCCTAAATGCTTTGCATTAATGTTTTTCTTTGAACAATTGCTCTCTTTGGAATGAGCCAAAAACCTAGTCTGCTTCTTTCAGGAGCTGGCACTACAGGGATGATTTCTGAGTACAAAGTGAGCAACTGCAATTCCTCTTTCACTGTGACTTGAACGACAGACACGTTTGATTGGCATGAATGTGTCTCCAAGTAAACAGACCCCACTAATACAGAAAGAAAGACAAGACATAGACAAGTCCTCCTCTTTCTCCAATACACATACTGCTCAATGCATGTGAAGGCAAGTTAATTTCAGAAAGGTTTACTTCTGTTTTCTTGAGATAACAATATGGGAAGCATTTGCTTCAACTCAGACTGTTGATAAAATTCTTCAGACACTATTATCACTGTCTATGCATTTTATACACATAACATACTCAAACGGTGCTATTTTGGTAATTTGTTAAACTCACACCTTCCTTGAACATGAATGACATCTGCCATGTCTGTCTATGCTTTGAGAAACATTCCTTAAGTTTGACAGAATCTTTCCTTGTTTAAAATAATGGGAAATCTTGGGAAAGTACTTTTGTTTGCCTAGGAAATAATGATTCGTCTATCCTCCTTGAAATTAAAATATACATTAAAATGTGTTTTATATGTGTCAACTTAATTCTATATTAATATATAAGTTAAGACTTTCTCTGTAAACATCATATAAATAGCCAAACATTGTCAGGTCTGAGTAAAAAGTATTTTGGAAAGGCAGTTATATATCTATATACAAGCACTTGCACAAAGTACTCATTATCTTTAGTATCATTGTACAAATCAAAATTCATAGAACTTTTGATTTTAACATATTTTGAACTATCTTATAATACTTTTAGGTAAAAGTCATTAAAGTGTACTTCATCCCTTAGATTTTTAATAAATAGTTGGTTTAGTTTTGATTGGAAAATTTTTGAGTAAACTGATTAAAGAAAAATGTAATATAAACTTCAGATTATTAATACTAGGTAGATAAATATGGCACCCCACCCCAGTACTCTTGCCTGGAAAATCCCATGGACAGAGGAGCCTGGTAGGCTGCAGTCCATGGGGTCGCTAAGAGTCGGGCGTGACTGAGCGACTTTACTTCCTCTTTTCACTTTCATGCATTGGAGAAGGAAATGGCAACCCACTTCGGTATTCTTGCCTGGAGAATCCCAGGAACAGAGGAGCCTAGTGGGCTGCCGTCTAAGGGGTCACACAGAGTCGGACACCACTGAAGTGACTTAGCAGCAGCAGCAGATAAATACTAGGTAGGTTGTCCAAGGCCAGTGGCGGCCGGGAGGAGACACCCCGCGTCCGAGATCAGGGGCAGCCAGGAGAAGCCACCTCGCGCCCTAGGCCAGGGGCGGTGACCTTGAGGAGCCACCGGGAGCCCGAGGCCAGGGCCGGCGGCTGGCAGGAGCAACCCGAGGAGTGGTGGCTGCGCAGGCACAGGAGGGCCTAGAGGAGCTATCCCACGTTGAAGGTCAGGAACGGTGGCGGTAAGAAGATACCCCTCGTCCAAGGTAAGGAACAGCGGCTGTGCTTTGCTGGAGCAGCCGTGAAGAGATAGCCCACGCCAAGGTAAGAGAAACCCAAGTAAGATGGTAAGTGTTGCAAGAGGGCATCCGAGGGCAGACACACTGAAACCATACTCAGAGAAAACTAGTCAATCTAATCACACTAGGACCACAGCCTTGTCTATCTCAATGAAACCAAGCCATGCCTGGGGGGCAACCCAAGACGGGCGGGTCATGGTGGAAAGATCTGACAGAATGTGGTCCACTGGAGAAGGGAATGGCAAACCACTTCAGTATTCTTGCCTTAAGAACCCCATGAACAGTAGGAAAAGGCAAAATGATAGGATACCAAAAGAGGAACTCCCCAGGTCAGTAGGTGCCCAATATGCTACTGGAGATCAGTGGAGAAATAACTCCAGAAAGAAAGAAGGGATGGAGCCAAAGCAAAAACAATACCCAGTTGTGGATGTGACTGGTGATAGAAGCAAGATCCAATGCTGTAAAGAGCCATATTGCATAGGAACCTGGAATGTCAGGTCCATGAATCAAGGCAAATTGGAAGTGGTCAAACAAGAGATGGCAAGGGTGAACGTTGACATTCTAAGAATCAGCGAACTAAAATGGACTGGAATGGGTGAATTTAACTCAGATGACCATTACATCTACTACTGTGGGCAGAAATCCCTCAGAAGAAATGGAGTAGCCATCATGGTCAACAAAAGAGTCTGAAATGCAGTACTTGGATGCAATCTCAAAAATTACAGAATGATCTCTGTTCGTCTCCAAGGCAAACCATTCAATATCACAGTTATCCAAGTCTACGCCCCAACCAGTAATGCTGAAGAAACTGAACTTGAACGGTTTTATGAAGACATACAAGATCTTTTAGAACTAACACCCAAAAAAGATGTCCTTTTCATTATAGGGGACTGGAATGCAAAAGTAGAAAGTCAGTAAACACCTGGAGTAAAGACAAATTTGGCCTTGGAATATGGAATGAAACAGGGCAAAGACTAATAGAGTTTTGCCAAGAAAATGCACTGGTCATAGCAAACACCCTATTCCAACAACACAAGAGAAGACTCTACACATGGACATCACCAGATGGTCAACACCGAAATCAGATTGATTATATTCTCTGCAGCCAGAGATGGAGAAGCTCTATACAGTCAACAAAAACAAGACTGGGAGCTGACTGTGGCTCAGATCATGAACTCCTTATTGCCAAATTCAGACTCAAATTGAAGAAAGCAGGGAAAACCTCTAGACCATTCAGGTATGACCTAAATCAAATCTCTGATGATTATACAGTGGAAGTGAGAAAGAGATTTAGGGGACTAGATCTGATAGATAGAGTGCCTGATGAACTATGGACTGAGGTTCGTGACAGTGTAAAGGAGACAGGGATCAAGACCATCCCCATGGAAAAGAAATGCAAAAAAGCAAAATGGCTGTCTGGGGAGGCCTTACAAATAGCTGTGAAAAGAAGAGAAGTGAAAAGCAAAGGAGAAAAGGAAAGATATAAGCATCTGAATGCAGAGTTCCAAAGAATAGCAAGAAGAGATAAGAAAGCCTTCTTCAGCGATCAATGCAAAGAAATCGAGGAAAAGAACAGAATGGGAAAGACTAGAGATCTCTTCAAGAAAATGAGAGATACCAAGGGAACATTTCATGGAAAGATGGGCTCGACAAAGGACAGAAATGGTCTGGACCTAACAGAAGCAGAAGATAATAAGAAGAGGTGGCAAGAACACATGGAAGAACTGTACAAAAAAGATCTTCACGACCCAGATAATCATGATGATGTGATCACTAATCTAGAGCCAGACATCTTGGAATGTGAAGTCAAGTGGGCCTTAGAAATCATCACTATGAACAAAGCTAGTGGAGGTGATGGAATTCCAGTTGAGCTGTTTCAAATCCTGAAAGATGATGCTGTGAAAGTGCTGCACTCAATATGCCAGCAACTTTGGAAAACTCAGCAGTGGCCACAGGACTGGAAAAGGTCACTTTTCATTCCAATTCCAAAGAAAGGCAATGCCAAAGAACCTCACAATTGCACTCATCTCACATGCTAGTAAAGTAATGCTCAAAATTCTCCAAGCCAGGTTCAGCAATATGTGAACCATGAACTCCCTGATGTTCAAGCTTGTTTTAGAAAAGGCAGAGGAACAAGAGATCAAATTGCCAACATCCGCTGGATCATGGAAAAAGCAAGAGAGTTCCAGAAAAACATCTATTTCTGCTTTATTGACTATGCTGAAGCCTTTGACTGTGTGGATCACAATACACTGTGGAAAATTCTGAAAGAGATGGGAATACCAGACCACCTAACCTGCCTCTTGAGAAATCTGTATGCAGGTCAGGAAGCAACAGTTAGAACTGGACATGGAACAACAGACTGGTTCCAAATAGGAAAAGGAGTACGTCAAGGCTGTATATTGTCACCCTGCTTATTTAACTTATATGCAGAGTACATCATGAGAAACGCTGGACTGGAAGAAACACAAGCTGGAATCAAGATTGCTGGGAGAAATATCAATAACCTCAGATATGCAGATGACACCACTTTATGGCAGAAAGTGAAGAGGAGCTAAAAAGCCTCTTGATGAAAGTGAAAGTGGAGAGTGGAAAAGTTGGCTTAAAGCTCAACATTCAGAAAACGAAGATCATGGCATCCAGTCCTGTCACTTCATGGGAAATGGATGGGGAAACAGTGGAAACAGTGTCAGACTTTATTTTTTTGGGCTCCAAAATCACTGCAGATGGTGACTGCAGCCATGAAATTAAAAGACACTTACTCCTTGGAAGAAAAGTTATGACCAACCTAGACAGCATATTCAAAAGCAGAGACATTACTTTGCCGACTAAGGTCTGTCTAGTCAAGGCTGTGGTTTTTCCTGTGGTCATGTATGGATGTGAGAGTTGGACTGTGAAGAAGGCTGAGCACTGAAGAATTGATGCATTTGAACTGTGGTGTTGGAGAAGACTCTTGAGAGTCCCTTGGACTGCAAGGAGATCCAACCAGTCCATGAGATCAGCCCTGGGATTTCTTTGGAAGGAATGATGCTAAAGCTGAAGCTCCAGTACTTTGGATACCTCATGCGAAGGGTTGACTCATTGGAAAAGACTCTGATGCTGGGAGAGACTGGGGGCAGAAGGAGAAGGGGATGACAGATGATGAGATGGCTGGATGGCATCACTGACTCGATGGACACGAGTCTGGGTGAACTCTGGGCGCTGGTGACAGACAGGGAGGCCTGGCGTGCTGCGATTCATGGGGTTGCAAGGAGTCGGACATGACTGAGCAACTGAACTGAACTGAACTGAAATGTATAAAAGAGAAATTTAGGGAAAATAAAAGGCAGAGTTACTTTAATAGCATCTGGTAGACTATGGAACTGATTTCTACCGAGAGTCATCTTTCATTTTCTCTTTGCTTCTCTTTATTCTTCTTTTCTCATGTGGTTGAACAGTATCATAAGACCTACCATTTGATTTTGGAGTTTAAGGAAAAGCACAGTGTACAATCGTGCAAACATAGTAGAGATTTATTTTTATGGATTCATCATAAAATGGTACTCTGTTCCCATTAGCTTGCTTCTCTGGATTAAAGATCCCTTGAAATCTGTGAAAGCCTAAGTGTTAATCTACCAGACAGTTTTTGATTTTTTAATCTTTTTAGACTCTGGTTTTAGTAATAAAACACCTCAACTCTTAATACTATAGACAAAAAATATAAATTCATTGAAATATTTTGGGCATTTTTAAATAGAAAATTGAATTTTACTTTCCACACAAATGGGGACACATCCAATTTTAAAAATATTTTAATTTTATTTAAGCTTGGCTGCCCTGGATCTTCATTGCTGCATACGGGCTTTCTTTAGTTGCAGAGAAGGCAATGGCAACCCACTCCAGTACTCTTGCCTGGAAAATCCCATGGATGGAGGAGCCTGGTAGGCTGCAGTCCATGAGGTCGCTAAGAGTCGAACACAACTGAGCGACTTCATTTCAGTTTAGTTGCAGAGAGTGGGGACTACTCCCTAGTTGCGGTGGGCAGGCTTCTCATCAGCGTTGCTTCTCTTGCTGCGGAGAAGGGGCTCTAGGGTACACAGGCTTCAGTGGCTGTGGCACGTGGGCTCTGGAGCCCATGGACTTGAGTTGCGGTGTGGCCTCAGTAGCTGTGGGCTTAGTTGCCCCACAGCACGTGGAACCTTCCTTGAGCTGGGATCAAACCCATGCCCTCCTCATTGGCAAGTGGATTTCCAACCACTAGACCACCAGGGAAGTCCTCGGTCAGTCTAACTTTTAACAAGACATTGCTGATATCAATGATTTCTTCTTTAAAGAGCCCTGCACCCTACAACCAGAGCTCAGGGTAGAGGTAGTAGTAAATGTGTCTTTCTCACATTTTGTGAATTATATGCTTAAATATAGTTTTATGTGGAGGTGCTTCCTGATTTAAGATAGCCTGATGCTTGAAAGGGGCTTCCCCGGTAGCTCAGTTGGTAAAGAATCCACCTGCAATGCAGGAGACCCTGGGTTGATTCCTGGGTGGGGAAGATCCCCTGGAGAAGGGACAGACTACCCACTCCAGTATTCTTGGGCTTCCTTGGTGGCTCAGACAGTAAAGAATCCACCTGCAATGCAGGAGACTTGAGTTTGATACCTGGGAGGGGAAGATTCCCCTGGAGGAGGACATGGCAACCCACTCCAGTATTCTTGCCTGAAGAATCCCCATGGAGGATGGAGGAGCCTGGTGGGCTACAGTCCATGGTGTTGCAAAGAGGCGGACACGAGTAAGCTGGTGATGATACAAAGGAATGTTGATGCACTCAGACAACTGCCACACAATTTCCTCTGAGTCTCTGAAGTCCCCCTAAGGCATCTGCAGCTCCTTGTTCACCTGCACTGGAGACACACATTTCTTTTCTTTTTAATAATTTCTTTGGAGTCCATAGTTTCTTTTTTTAAAATTTATCTATTTGTTTTTGGCTGTGTTGGGTCTTCATGGGTGCATGTGGGCTTTCTCTAGTTATGGAGAGCAGGGACTACTCCTCATTGTGGTGCAAGGGCTTCTCATTGTGGTGGCTTCTCTCGTTGTGGAGAACAGGCTCTAGGGCAAGTGGATTCAGTAGCTATGATGCACAGGCTTAGTTGCCCCGAGGAAGGTGGGATCTTCCTGGACCAGGGATTGAACCCATGTCTCCTGCATTGGCAGGTGGATTTGTAACCACATGACCACTAAGGGAGTCCTGAGACTCTTATTTCTGACAATGGACATTGAACAGCTGGAGTGTTGTTATATGAAGGGAATTTTACGTCATGACGTTTAAATAAATGTCCATTGAATGAATGATAAAGATCATTAAAATGTGCATATTGCTATCCATTTCAATGCTTTTTTTTTTTTGCTGCTAATTCTACTGTACTTTCAGACATAAGGTCCAGCGTGCGATCAAGATTTTCGAGAAATATGAAGAAGAAATACAATGTAGCTCCTAGCTAAGAGAAAAATCAGTGAATCAGTAAGTCAGACCCCAAGTAACCCAGAGGTTAAAAAGATACGCAAAATGAGTGAAGAAATGGAGAACTTCAAGAAAGAATTGGAAGTTGCCTAAAAAATTCAAATTATCATCCTAGAGAAACGGGGCATAAAAATGATTGAAAGAATCTTGGCTGCAATTTTCCAAGTGTATTAAAAAATACCAACCTGCTGATTTACAGTAACCGGTAAAATTCCAAAAGCATACCCAAGACAGAGGAAGGCATAATTTGAAAAACCACCGAGAAGAAAAGGTAACAATTCTGAAGCTGTGGTTTCCTGTCCTGAAGGCACTGCCAATGCGTGTGATCATGATGGGAGTGGGAGTGTGTGTGAGTCTGTGTGTGTGCATCTGCACACATGTGTGTATGTGTGCGTGTGTGAGTTACACGTGAGTGTATATGTGTGTGTGTGTGAGTGTGTGCGTGTTATGTGTGTGTGTTACGCGTGAGTATATATATGTGTGTACGAGTGTGTTACACGTGAGTGTATATATGTGTGTGTCTGTATGTGCGTGTTATGTGTGCATGTGTGTGCATGTGTGTGTGTTACGCGTGAGTGTATATATGTGTGTGTCTGTGAGTGTGTGTGTTATGTGTTCGTGTGTGTTCATGTGTGTGTTAC
>NW_024070209.1:90778182-90799589 GCF_014754425.2 Oryx dammah | reverse complement strand
ATGTGTGCATGTGTGTGTGTTATGCGTGAGTGTATACGTGTGTGTGTTACGCGTGAGTGTATACATGTGTGTGTGTGCGTGTCATGTGTGAGTGTGTGTGCATGTGTGTGTTACGCGTGAGTGTATATGTGTGTGTGTTATGTGTGAGTGTATATGTATGTGAGTCTGTGTGTGTGCATGTGCACACATGTGTATATGTATGTGTGTGTGCGTGTGCGTGTTATGTGTGGGTGTATGTGTGTGTGTGTTGGAGTGGTAGGGGCTTAAAACTTTACCAGCAAAATGTATGAAGATTGTCAGTCAGTTCAGTCATTCAGTTGTGTCTGACTTTTCCACCCCATGGACTGCAGCATGCCAAGCCTCCCTGTCCATCACCAACTCCTGGAGTCTACTCAAACTCATGTCCGTCGAGTCGGTGATGCCATCCAACCATCTCATCCTCTGTAGTCCCATCTGGGTTATTTGGGGTCTGACTTGCTGATTGAAGATTGTAGTTCTAGGATAGTAAAGCACCTAATAATTTAAATGTTTAGAGGAAAAATTCTTGCAGTATAAGAACTACAGGGGTGGGAACCACATTAAAAGCATCATTTGGGAGAGACTCCAGGCATTTAGCTAAATAAAACAAAAACAGTCTGTGTCCTCTCTGGCCAGTGTGCGTATGACCATTTCATTGTCTAGCCTTCTCTGGGCATTGATATGGTGCGGTTCTCCTTTTCCTCATCATTTTCTGATTCCCTCTCAAAACACACTTGAAGGGGTTACGGGTGGTACTCTGAGCAGTAGCTCAGACAGTATATAGCTCTACTTTCTCCCTCTGAGATTCTTTGCAACACATTTTGTCAAAATTCAATCCTCAGAGTTGTGAGCATCACCTAAGCCCATGAGAATACCTTCAGAGTTTTGATTATTTCCCATTTCAGCTAGACAACCTGGCAAGGAATAAAGCTCTCAGGTAGTTCCTGCCTCATCTGAACTTCTCAAGGGAAAAGTTTGGTGTGGGAATCTTCCTCTTCTCCCCCTTCCCCTCCTCCTCCCACTTCTTCTTCCCCTTCTTTTGCTTCTTCCTCTTCTTCCTCCCTTTTCTTCTCTTCCTTTCCCCTTATCAAAGTTCAAGATTTTTTACATTTTATCTTTCCAACAGAATAGCTTTTTAAAATGGGAGAAGGAAGAAACAATACTGAGCCACATCAAAACTGTTTCTTCTTTGGCAGAGTTTTCTAAAGATCATCGATTTCCACTCCCTTCATTTTCTTATAGTATTTTACTGGATCCTGTTGGTTTGATCTTTGTTCATTTTGTCAGGGCAGGAGAAGCAATGATATAGGTTCCTTCAATCAATTTACCTAGAATAGTGTCTGAATTATTATTTAAAAATACTCTATTTGCAGATTTATTTGTAAAAACTCAGGTTTAATGAAGAAAGTACGAACTAGGAATCAGTATAATTAAAATTATCTGGTTATATAACCTAAAGTAAGTCATTTCACCTGTATGGGCTTTTTACTCTTCATTTATAAGAAGAAGGGATTCAGCTTATGTATTATGTAAGGCTGTTCCAAATGTTCACAGTCAACAATTTTCACTACCTTGACTCTATATTTACATAACTATATTTCTCTTCTGCTGGCTCTGTGGAATGAGTCTATAAAAATAGCTTCAGTTACAGAAGGTCCAAAAAAGTTCAGGGCAGTTTGAAAAGGGTTTAAAGAAACAATATTTTAATCTTTTCTATTTAAATAAAGCATTCTTGCCTAATGAGCTCTTTTAAAAAAATAACCTCTATTTTTATATAGTATTTCATGATTTTTTCTTCATTTTTGCCAGTCGACAGCTCGATGAACATGGTACCGATTTTGCTTGCCAGCGTGGTGACCCAGCTACCAACCACGGCTCTGTTTCTCACTGGGTTCAATAATCTAAGGAATGTGTTAATTCCTTTTGCATATATTTTCATTTTACCCTAAAGTAGCTACTTTTTCATGCAAATATTACTCTAACCCAGTTTTACTATCAAAAATATTCTTATTGGTAGCATGTGTGGTGGGTAATTTTATGTGTCAGCTTGGCTGGGCCACGGTGCCCAGACATTTGGTGAAACACTAGTCTGGACATTTCTGCGAGGGTGTTTTGAACATGATTAACATTTAAATTGGTGAGCTTTGTGTAAAGCAGATTGCATTCTATGGTGTGTGTGGGGACCCATCCAACCAGTTATGGGCTCAAACAGAACAGACTGACCCCTTTCTCCCACCAGCAACGAGAGGTTCTGTCTGAAACAACATCACTGCTGTCCAGGGTTTCTAGTCTGCTGGACCACCCTGTAGAACTTGGACTTGCCCATCTCCATAATCATGTGAGCCAATTTCTTAAAGTCAGCCTCTCCCCTTCATTCACATACATCTGTGTGTGTGTACTTAGTCACTAAGTCATGTCTCACTCTTTGTGACCCCATGGACTGTAGCCCACCAGGCTCCTCTTTCCGTGGGATTCTCCAGGTAAGAAAGAATACTGGAGCGGGTTGCCATTTCCTTCTCCAGGAGATCTTCCCAACCCAGGGACTGAACCTGGGTCTCTTGCATTGGCAGATGGATTCTTTACCACTGTGCCACCTAGGAGACCCCTCTTTACATATATACATATGTTCAAGTTTTCATGTCTCTGGAAACCTTAAGATAACATGCCTTAATTATTTCCAAAACTGCATGCATAAGAATAATATTGAACTTCTTATGGCAAAGAATTTTTTGGAGCATGCTATGGGGCTGAGACGGAAAAGGCAATGGCAACCCACTCCAGTACTCTTGCCTGGAAAATCCCATGGACTGAGGAGCCTGGTGGGCTGCAATCCATGAGGTCGCTAAGAGTCAGACACGACTGAGCGACTTTACTTTCACTTTTCACTTTCATGCATTGGAGAAGGAAATGGCAACCCACTCCAGTGTTCTTGTCTGGAGAATCCCAGAGTTGGGGAAGCCTGGTGGGCTGCTGTCTATGGAGTCGTACAGAGTCGGACACAACTGAAGTGACTTAGCAGCTGCAGCAGCAGCATGGGGCTGAAGCAGGGAACAGAAGAACATAAAATAAAATAAAGCTTCATCCCAAGGAAAAACAGATCTCCGATCTTTGCGCAAGGAAAGGTGCTTGGAATTAAAACTCAGGTTGCTTCTGTTCTCTGTCATAGGGCATGGTCTGGTACCATGTCCTGTGTAGCAACAGGTCTTGCCCAATCTTTCTCCCATGATAGAACTACCTGCTTTTATGATGAGACATCTCTAACTTAACACCTAGACTACTTATCAGAAAAACAGACTGTTCCTAGTTGTCAATGTGGTTAATAGTTCTGCTCTAGAATGAAACTGCTGCTGCTGCTGCTGCTGCTAAGTCGCTTCAGTCGTGTCTGATTCTGTGCAACCCCATAGCCGGCAGCCCACCAGGCTCTCCGGTCCCTGGGATTCTCCAGGCAAGAACACTGGAGTGGGTTGCCATTTCCTTCTCCAATGCATGAAAGTGAAAAGTAAAAGGGAAGTCGCTTAGTCATGTCTGACTCTTCGAGACCCCATGGACTGCAGCCTACCAGGCTCCTCCGCCCATGGGATTTTCCAGGCAAGAGTACTGGAGTGGGGTGCCATTGCCTTCGCCGATAATGAAACTGAAAAGGAAAAAAAAAAAAAAAAGGTTTTCCTTGTTAGACTCAGTTGGCAGCTTGCCTGGGAAAGGGGTGTTAACATCTTCTCAGCCAGGTCTCTGGGCTCCTGGCAGTTCAGCTGGCATATTTCATGGGTCATTCACCTTTGCTCTTTCACAAAAATACTGTCTTGCTCAGAGTATAGTGTTCGTGGGTCCTGGCCTTAGTTGTCAAATTTTGCTTTTGGTTTATTTGTTTGTTTAAATTTTTTATAGAGGCTAAATGCCTCAACCCATTAATCTAATCTATATTCTTTTGAAGACCTTCTCTGGTGGCTCAGTGGTAAAAAAAAAAACCCGCCTGTCAATGTAGGAGAGGCAGGTTCGATCCCTGCATCAGGAAGATCCCCTGGAAAAGGAAATGGCAGCCCACTCCAGTATTCTTGCCTGGAAGATCCCATGGACAGAGGAGCCTGGTGAGCTTCAGTCCATGAGGTCACAAAGAGTCAGACAGGACTACACGCACACACACATACTTGTTTCACCACTAAACCTGAGTGCTGAGCCCACAAGGGCCAGAAAGAAAATGATGCTGATGCTTTCTTAGAGTAAGAGGTACTCAGGTACCTATGTTGTTCTCTCTATAAGTCAGATGTGCGTTTTCAAGATAAAGTCACATTTCCTCATTCTCAGTCTTCTGCTACCAGGGTTGGAAGAGTCATTTCTCACTGTAAGAGCGATGCTGTTGAAATAAAATTATTCTTCAGCCACATAAAATCTAGCACATATATTCCTGGACTTCAATAATCTAACTCTATTTAGTTGCTGTAAAAAATTGAGAATTACTGGTAAGATAAAAGCAATATTTTAAAAGTTACTATTCTCATTGTATGGGCTTCCTAGGTAGCTCATAAAGACCCTGCCTGCAAAGCTGTAGACGTGGGTTTGATCCCTGGGTTGGGAAGATCCCCTGGAGAAGAAAATGGCTACCTACTCCAGTGGTTTTGCCTGGGAAATCCCATGGACAGAGAAGCTTGGTGGGCTGCAGTCCATGGGGTCAAAAAAGAGTTGGACACAATTTAGTGACTAAACAACGACAATTCTCAGAGTATAAGATAAAATGGCAGGAGAACACATACTGCCATGTGTGTATTTGTATAAATACTACACATGTGTGTATTTGTATAAAAATTAAGATTCCATGCACAATTTATTTAGACAATGTGTTTTCTAGACTAGAGGGGAATTAACCATCAATGAACAAAGCCATGTTTTTACTCAAGAGCAGTTATTCAGGAAGTTATTATCAATAAATCAATGTGTTATTTTGATCACTTCATGGTATGCTTAACAACAAAGGAAACAACAATAGCGTTTTTTTTAAGTGTCTTTAAAAACGTATTGATGAAAACATTATGGGTTTTACTGTCAGACAACAAGGATTTGAATGGCAAATTTTCCACTTGTGTGTTACACAGGTAACTATATTTTACCTCTTTCAGCCTCAGTATGGTCTGTATAATCTTGCTATTTTATAACTATTAAACAATTAGAAGGATTAAGGAAATCCTTGTGATTTATAATGGATATAAAGCATCTAGAACTGTGTCTGGCATAGGCAGGTGTTCAGTAAACATAATCTGCCCACCTTCTCTTTTGCCACATCTCATTTCCTTATTCCCAGTATCTGGGCAAGCTCCAGGAGTCGGTGATGGACAGGGAAGCCTGGTGTGTGGCAGTCCACAGGGTCACAAAGAGTCGGAACGACTGAGTGACTGAACTGAACTGAATATCTAGGGGATGTTTCCAAGTACAGGGAGGTTTGTGAAGATTAGATCTGATACATGTGAGTGCTCTTGTGCTGAACGAGGGAAATGGTATGTGGATGCTATGCACCAGCGGATCAGTTCCAGTCCCTTCCATTCCCATCCTACTGGTTACTGCAAAGACTGGAAAGCCAAAACTGGACTCTCAGTTCCCTTTGCAACTGAGTTCTGGATGCTCTCACGAAAGCGGAACGCACAAATAAAGAAGTGGAGGTGTCTACCTGCTGCCTTGAGCTGCTTCTGAGATTTTAGCAGCATTGTCAAGGTGAGCATTCTTTCCGCAGGGCATTCGATGTCACACTCAAGCATCCCAGTGACCAGAGGCAGCTGCTCCAGGGACCCCTGTGGTGCATACTGCTGGTGTCTAGCTGCCCAGTTTCCTAGATCAGAGTTCTGATGTGGGTCCTTAAACATGACAGTTCTTGTAATGGTCTCCCTGAATGAGATCACTGGTGTGTTTCTTACTCTGAAATTTATTCCTGGAAACTCACCAAACCTTTTTCCAAAACGTTTTTTGAACCACCACATTGTTTCTAAGATCATTATTTTCTATTTAAATCCCTGTAGTGTTTTCTATTTCTTGTGCAGATTCCTAAGTGACTTCCAATGTTAAATAACATGTTTTTATTTGATATGACTTTAAACAATATCTTCCGTAGTTTTTCCTTGTAACAGTTACTGTGATGTTACATGCCTGCCCTGGATTCTCCCTGGGACTCAGAAAGAGGTCATGAACCTTCTGGATGCTGCCCTTTGGGAATTGGGAGTGGGGGTGGGGCTCAGTTACTGGTATATACAGTGTGAAATAAATGAGTGACTATTTAGGATTGATATAAATCAATTTGATTTTTTGTTTTTTCAACTTGTTTGGGCAAAATGAAAAAAAGAAACACTTCTCTTGATGGTTTTTCAAGTTAAGCAGTAGCGTTCGTTTCAATCCTTACTTGACATATGAATGGTTATTTACTGCATGGCGTGACCCTTCTCAAACAGTCCTTTATGTAGACATTTAGAAACACTTTACATTTAACAGTACAAAGAAATGACTAGAAGTCATTGAGGAGACTATAGGATGTATGCAGAAAAACAAGAATAGAAAAACTATAAAAATAACACAGCTATTATGTTAAGATCTCAGCTAACTTTTCAAATGAGATTAGAAAATATATTCTCTTAATTTTAATGCAGTCTTTTCCTTATGTTGCTCCCCAAATGCCTTCATAAGAGAAAAGGGCTTTGTAAATTAGATTGTTTTATTACAAGTTTCCAATAGGATGTATATTCTCTGTAGCCCCTTATTTTTCTGTAAATAGCCCTTACAAATAAGCAGTGGGTGGGCTGGGTGACAGTACGTAAGACCCAAACTAAAATTTAAAACAGTCCAGGGATTGTACATAAGATGACTGTTCTGTGCACATGGAGGACTTCATCTGCAAACAGAACACATATTTTGCAAGTCAGGGCAAAAACATTACAAGCTCAATTACTATTTTGAAAGATATTTAACCTAAAGCAAAATGAAATCCAGAAATCACTGATTAGTTTCCATTCATATTCACAGAGCATATTCTTCTGATGTATGGAGTTTTATTTACCAAAGACCATAACACCATCTTTTGCATCACTGACAAGCAAATTTAAATTTCTTTCTATTGTAATTAAGTCATAATAGCCAGTATTTGATTGCTTTTCTTTATTACTGTGTGTCAAGTGGCTATTTGGCAGGTTAAGAGTTAACTTTTTCTCCAAACACTTCCTCCCTTAAGGGAAGTCTTATCTGATGTTTTGTCTGCTTAGCACTGCCTCATATTTGCAGTGTGCTCCGGTGAACACAGTATTTACCTGAACAAGAGTCACATGAGAGCTGTGATGTTTCCTGGAGACTGGGGTTCCATCCCTGGGTCGGGAAGATCCCCTGGAGGAAGAAATGGCAACCCACTCCAGTATTCTTGCCTGGAGATGCCATGAGCAGAAAAGCCTGTTGGGCCACAGTCCATGGGGTCGCAAAGAGTAGGACACGACTTAGTGACTGAGCACACATACGTAGCACCCTAACAGGTATCTCTGGGACTGAGTACCACGGAATGCATTGTATTTTGTCATAATCGTTATTTGAAGTTCCTGGAATCTCCAGATCAAAAAAGGCAGGGAAATTAAATTGTCTTCCTTAAATGCTTTGGTGACTGCAGCCATGAAGTTAAAAGACGCTTTTCCTTGGAAGAAAAGTTATGACCAACCTAGGTAGCATATTGAAAAGCAGAGACATTACTTTGCCAACAAAGGTCCATCTAGTAAAGGCTATGGTTTTTCCTGTGGTCATGTATGGATGTGAGAGTTGGACTGTGAAGAAAGCTGAGCGCCGAAGGATTGATGATTTTGAACTGTGGTGTTGGAGAAGACTCTTGAGGGTCCCTTGGACTGCAAGGAGATCCAACCAATCCATTCTGAAGGAGATCAACCCTGGGATTTCTTTGGAAGGAATGATGCTAAAGCTGAAACTCCAGTACTTTGGCCACCTCATGCGAAGAGTTGACTCATTGGAAAAGACTCTGATGCTGGGAGGGATTGGGGGCAGGAGGAGAAGGGGACGACCGAGGATGAGATGGCTGGATGGCATCACTGACTCGATGGACGTGAGTCTGAGTAAACTCTGGGAGTTGGTGATGGACAGGGAGGCCTGGCGTGCTTTGATTCATAGGGTCGCAAAGAGTCGGACACGACTGGGAGACTGAACTGAACTGAACTGAACTGAAATGCTTTGCAAGCTAGGACCTTTAATTTTGCTTTCTCAGTTTTCCTTACGCAAACTTTGTGAAGAAGTATTTACCTATTTATTTCTCAGATGAGGAAACACAGATTCAGCAGGGCCAGAATTTTTTGTGGTCACATCATATACACATTAAGTGTGCAGATGAGATTTTTCTTGTACCTTTTTCCCCCTTGACTCAAATCCTTTCGGTTTCTCTTTAGTGATAGCTATATAGCTGTCAGGCTAAAACCTGAAGGTTGTTTAGAGAAGAGGAGAATGAGTGCTAATTTCATCAGGGCAAAAAGGGGCAGCTGTAGCTCAGCTGTAAAGAATCCGCCTGCAATGTGAGAGACCTGGGTTGGGAAGAAACCTTGGAGGAAAGCATGGCAACCCACTCCAGTATTCTTGCCTGGAGAATCCCCATGGACCGAGGAGCCTGGCGAGCTACAATCCATGGGGTCGCAAAGAGCCAGACATGACTGAGTGACCAGGCACATAAATCATTAAACCTATGCAAAATCTTCATCATTTATAACTTATCACAACCTTTAAATCAGGCAAATGTTTAACCACAGATCTTTAGGAAAAAATTAGTATCTGCCAGTTTCTATGGTATGAAAATCCCAACCGTGGGCAAAGTTCCAGCTCCTGGTGTGACATCACAGAAGGCAGTCTGGAAGAGATGCTCATGGTGGCTCTGGGAGCATCCAGAAGCTGGACTCCAGCAAAACACTGTCTGGAAAGTCATTCCTGCAAATCACCCTGTTTCACAGATGAAGAAATTGCACCTTGAAACATCCAGCAATTCATCGCAGGTCTCTTGTTAGAAAGTAGCTTTGCTGGGGATGGAAACAAGGACTGATTCCAATCCCTTTAAATGGCATGCTTGGGGCTGGTACGCGGGGATGACCCAGAGAGATGTTGTGGGGAGGGGGGGTGGGAGGGGGGTTCAGGTTTGGGAATGCATGTACACCCGTGGTGGATTCATGTCAATGTATGGCAAAACCAATACAGAATTGTAAAGTAAAATAAAAAATAAATTAAAAAAAAAAAGAAATGAAAAAAAAAAATAAATAAACAGCTTTGCTGACAATTAAGCTGTCGTAAGGGAGAAGGAAATGGCAACCCACTCCAGTATTCCTGCCTAGAAAATCCCGTGGAAAGAGGAGCCTGGTGGGCTGCTGTCCTTAGGGTCTCACAGAGTCATACATGACTGAACAACTTTGCAGCAGAAGCACCAAGCTGTTGTAAACTGCAGCGAGGAGCTTTTTCTTCTATATATTTATATTTTTATCAGCAGATTACTAAGAACGACCAAACAAGAGGAGTTTCCTCTGTCACCTAGTGGGTCAAATGTATGTGTTTTTTTGTTTGTTTGCTTTGCTTTTTTACTTTTTGTTTTATGTTCCTTAAATGTTGCGTCTTGTTAACAAAATCATGCAATCTTATAGATGAGATACTCACAACTTTTTAGAAATCCAATTAAGATACTAACTGCACAGTGGAAGAGTCGGTGTGTCCCGAGAGGTGAGCATCTGTGCAGAGGTAACAGGACTCTGTCCCTCCTCCCTGAGTACAGAGTGAGCTCCACTGGCTCTGTTCTACCAGCCTACAAGGAGGGGAGCTTTGGCACCAGAAGGCAGCCCCTCGCTGAACGGTCACTTTTCCAACCAGTTTATTATTGGGACTGTTTCTCTTCCTATGAGTTCCTGTTGCTGGAAGGGAGCCTAAAGCTTTTTAAAATCTATTTTTCAGGAAATGAGGAAACAGAGAAGTACTCAAGCGTTATTTGAATAAAAAGAGCATTTACTGGTAGATAATCTAATTTGGAAAAGACAGTCTTTTCCCAGTACAGACATACAGCTTGAATTCAGTACATGAGTTTTTTCCCTGATTGTTTTTTTGTATTATCTGGTGTTAATACCTACGAGGATACATTGAAACAATCACCTTAATTAATAAAAAGACTATTTTAGTTTTCTCTGCTGATTACCTCTTGCACTAATTGTTGTGTAATCTGGCAGATTATACAATGTGTTTGCGTACTCAGTCACTTCAGTCATATCTGACTCTGCGACCCTGTGGACTGTAGCCCATCAGGCTACTCTGTCCACGGGATTCTCCAAGTGAGAACACTAGAGTGGATTGCCATGCCCTCCTCTGGGGGATCTTCCTGACCCAGGGGTCAAACCTGCATCTCTTGTGTCTCCTGCATTGCAGGCAACTTCTTTACGGCTGGCACCACCTGGGAAGTCCAGATTATAGGATCAGTTCAGTTAGATTCAGTCGCTCAGTTGTGTCCGACTCTTTGTGACCCCATGAATCGTAGCACGCCAGGCCTCCCTGTCCATCACCAACTCCCGGAGTTTATAGGATACAGATGCATAAAAATAGATCAAGTGACGTAAACACATATGATGCCCAGGCCCCAATCTCTCATACATGATACACACACACACAACGCACATACACACATACACACACACACACACCATCTACACACAGGCATGCACCACACACACTTCTTGTAGCTTTCAGATAAAGCTAAAAATACCTGCTGTTTGAAATTACTCCCAGTGGTAATTAAAAAGAACCTTCCCCACTGAGATCAGATATGGTCCTTCTTCTCTGTTGAACCGAGGTCTTCTCTGTGGGTGTCAGGATGCAGCCATGACCCTAGAAAAATAGAGCAAAAGGTGTACTGTGGGCTCATTTAAGCCGAGTTTTGTTTAAAAACCATCCTTTTCCAAAGCTATCTATAAACCCTTGGTGAGAGTAATGCAAACAGTGTCGGTGGATAGTAAAAGGAAGTGATCACAGTCTATCATGCGATGGTCCTTTTAAAAGGATGGAGGGACAGAGGAGACCGGAAGTTCTAAGTCCAGGCGGGCTCTTTCTGCATTGCTGGAATGAGTTCTGGGGCTGCAGATACATTACTTACCATTCCTGGTTTGTAACACACGGGTCTGTTTGCGCTTTCTCATTTACACACAAGAGTAGGAAGTGATGTGGACTCTTAAGTCAATCGTTTCAAATAAATTGTAAGTAAATTGAAGATACTTTTCAAATTGTAAGTAACCATCCCCCAGATGTTCTGATTCTCTGGTATGAGGCCATGATCACCTGCCTAGCCTTTGGCCCACACCTATATACTGGAAATTACCAAAGTCTATCTCCAGGTAGATAGACTGAAATTTCCAGACCTGAAATTATATACTCCAAAATTAACTCACTCTTCTGAAACCTGCACAAAGATCACAGGATCACTTGTAAAACTATTTCATAATATTCATAAATGAAGAACCCTCTCTAAAGCTTTTTCACTTTTTATAAAATAATAGCTTCTGTATAATGTTTATAATATGCCAAATACTTGACTAATCTCTTCACTCATATTACCTCTGTTAAAGTCACTGAATTATCCCAGTAATCTTATGAGGATTTATTATTTCCATTTTATGGATAAAGGAACTAACAGTGAGTAGATATCGCCGACATTAAGTGAAAGATCATTGTCTGAAGATACTTATAGTCTTTCATATTACTCACTATATACATTCTATATGATAAACTCATTCAAATCTCTTTGAATTTAATAGTCATATATTCACACATTATATTAAAGTTCAATAATTTTTCAACTAAAAAGTGTATTTAAAGCTTCTATTTGATTTGAACCAACTAAGAAAGTGAACAATTTGCCCTTCAAGACAGCTATCTTTTAAAAAATAATGTTTTCTTAGTTCCTAGTAAAATCATTCATGCTTTTTATAAGTTATAAAATACAAGAAAGGTAAAAGCTGTATCCTCCATAACCTATCAACTATATAATCAGATACATTTATTTAATAATATGTCATTTAAATTCCAAAATTATTTGTGAAAGTGAAGTTGCTCAGTTGTGTCCGACTCTTTGCGACCCTGTGGACTGTAGCCCACCAAGCTCCTCTGTCCATGGGATTCTCCAGGTAAGAATACTGGAGTGGGTTGCCATTTCCTTTTCCAGGGGACCTTCCTGACCCAGGGATCGAACCCAGGTCTCTCACATTGCAGGCAGACACTTTAACCTCTTTGCCATCCTATTATATACAAATGTCTGGGGTTCCCCTGGTGGATCTGTGGTAAAGAATCTGCCTGCACATGCAGAAGAAGAGGGTTCAATCCCTGGATTGAGAAGATCTCCTAGAATGAGAAAGGGCAACCCACTCTGGTATTCTTGCCTGGAGAATCCCATGGACAGAGGAGCCTGGTGGGCTATAGCCCATGGGGTTGCAAAACACTTGGACATGACTGAGCAACTGAGCAGACATGCATACCCACTCACCAATGTTTACATTTCTTAAAAATTATTTTTCTAGTGTTAACAGAATTCTGCCTTCCCTAAATCACCATTCAGATGATAATGAGAGGAAACAACCTAGATGTAAATCAGTGGATGGTGTGTACAACATGGACTGAAAGACAATGAATAGGAAACACATCCTATTGAGGCTAGGTACATCATCTCAAAGGTGAGTTTCCTCTTGTCTTATTGTGTAGTGAGTACCCCAGTCTTTAGAATAATTATGAGAAGTAAGTGTAGTTATAGTTCCAATCTTTTATCACCTTTGAATAACCCATCTCTTCCTCATGCTCATGGGATATAACGTGGGTATAAAATCTATACAGAAATTCGTTACATCCAATAACCTTGCTTTCATCAAACAGAACATATTCTTGTCATGACTACCACAAGCATAGTGTAGAGGAAGAACCAGAAGAAGTAAATGAAAAAGCAAAGTCTTTGGGGTTGTGGAGGCAGATAACAACAATCTAAGCTCTGGCAGTAAAGTATCTGCCTGCAATGCAGGAGACCAGGATTCGATCCCTGAGTCAGGAAGATCCCCTGGAGAATGGAATGGCAACCCACTCCAGTATTCTTGCCTGGAGAATTCCATGGACAGAGGAGCCTGGCAGGCTACAGTCCATGGGGTCACAAAGAGTCAGACAGGACTGAGTGACTAACACTCTCACTTTCAAGTGAACCTAAACAAGAAGTCAGAGTAGAGGTGTGTGCGTGAGTCTGTGAGCTGGCACCCTGGTCTCTGTTCCGATGGAGCCATTATGGAAATTTCTCCAGTTTGATTTATCCTCTGTATGAGAAAGAACAATTTTCCACATCTCTTAAGCTTTCAGATCATTTGAAACCGGGTGTTAATGGTGGGCAAGTGGAGGAAGGAAGCTGGTTTTCCAAAGAAAAGTGACCGAGACTGTTGAGGGAGTGGGAGGAAGAGGGGCTGGGAGCTTTGCTGCAGGAGGGCTTTCTGTTCTGCTGAAATCCCTTCTGGAGTCCCAGGAAGGAGATGTTACCTTTTAACTGGTGTGGCCCTTGTGACCAGGGAACGGACTTAACCTACTTCCTGGCCAGGACTAAATGTTACTTTTGACTTTAAATTACAAACAAAAAAATGTATCTACTGTCCTACCTTAGACAGTAAATATCAAATATATTATCTTATAGCTTTCTCATTGTGTGGTCACTAGATTTTCAACAAAAGTGATGAGAAATCAAAGAGGAGAGAGGTTTGTAAAATGGACATTTCTGGTCGATTTTATTATTATTACTATTACTAGTATTGAAGTATAGTTCCGCAGTGTTTCAGATGTACAGCATAGTGATTTTAGATACAGCCCATATATATATATATATGACAAGAGTCCGACATGACTGAGCATCTGAGCTGCTGCTGCTGCTGCTAAGTCAATTCAGTCGTGCCCAACTCTTAGCGACCCCATGGACTGCAGCCTTCCAGGCTCCTCCGTCCATGGAATTTTCCAGGCAAGAGTACTGGAATGGGTTCCCGTTGCCTTCTCTGAGCATCTGAGATAATATATATATTCTTGTTCATGTTCTTTTCCATCATATACAAGGTACTGAATACAGTGCTCTTTGTTGTATGATAAGTATTTGGTCAATTTTAAGGCTTCTCTGCTTGTCATAAAAAGGGGATATAAGAGTGAAATTCATAACATCTTGAAAGTTCTTTTGAGCTCATCTCTAGGTGCTATGTAAATTTTAACTGTATAAAATTTATTTCATTTGAGTTTAAAGTTGGCCCAAATGTCATGTGTCTCTGGAAAATACCAGTTTGTACACATGCTTAATCTTATTTATTGATATTAATTTCCACCCCTTTCCAAAATTGTTTTTCTTCTATTCTTCAAACTGTAGATCGCAAATTTCTGATATCTGAAAATTTTGTACATTAAAAATCTCTAATCTATTGAGTCATGCACTTTTGCCTTGCCACAAACAGAGAAAAAGCAGAGCAAAATTACTGGGCTCTCACTAACTGCATGTTTCATCTTTTTAACTTGCCTGAAGTACGGTTGACATCCACACGTAACACACTGTCATTGAGCTATTTGGCAGGAAATTTCCCTAATGAGATGACATAGACACTCGGCACTGGACCAGGTTTTGACCTTTAACCCCATCTGAGCACCAGATGCACTGAGGTTGCCTGGGGCAGGGGAGGGGGCCTTGTGGAGTCTTTCTTGAGAGGGTCCCTAATGACCCACCGTGGCTTTACATCTTCTTTACCACGTTTAAACAGCTCTTGTATTTGCAACATCTCCTATTTGGCACTTTTCTTTTGCTTTTAAAAAATTGTCTCATTTGATGCTCAGTCACTAGCACATTTTATTTTTCTTGCTTCTTACCTGCTTTGCTGTTTCGTCTGCTCAACCAGTGCAACTTTGAAAGTAATCCATATATTAATGTTTCTTTAAGTTAACTATGGCTAAATCAACAGTGGTGACTGCTTTGATTTTCAGCACAGAGACCATAGTAAAGTGTGTTAAAAAGTATAGAACCTGATATAGATCAGGTGTGTTGATTAATACTTCGTAGAACTGGGCTTGGATTTTTACAACTTGGGTAATTGATGAGAAGTCAGAGCTGGGGGCTGTATAATTAAGATAGTTGGAAAATGAATTCAGAAATTGGCTTTGTGATTTGATTGGTTTAAATTCTATGAATATACTTAATCCTTTTGAATTAAATTTGTTGCCAGAGAATTATGTTAGCTACATCTCTGCAATACTGTATCCTCAGGGCAGTGTTCATTTGCAGTCTCTCAAAGAAATAATGTGTATATAAAACACAATGACCAATAGTAATGTAGAAAAAAAAAAAGATTGTTTTCTTGTTCATTGGTGAAATATGCTGGATATTTTCCTATACTTTCACCTTCTCAACTGATCTTCTAATTACCTCTGTGCCGTAAATAATTATAGCTCTGTGGCTACAGCTGAATTCACTAAAGTCTGCTATTAGGATTAACTAGTCCTACTGGCTCGCAGCATCAGGCAGTGTTTATGCACAGAAATTATGTTAAGCAAGAATAGTCATTTGACAGTCATATGCTATACTTCACTGTGTGATACTTTCCTATATGATGGTGAGTATTTCTATGGAAAAACACAGAGCTCATCATAGTGACTGTCTTTTAGGGAGGAGGATGAGAGTTGGTCCATAGAGAAGGCTGAATACTGAAGAATTGATGCTTTTGAATTGTGGTGCTGGAAAAGACTCTTTAGAGTCCCTTGGCAACAAGGAGATCAAACCAGTCAATCTTTAAGGAAATCAACCCTGAATATTCATTGGAGGGACTGATGCTGAAGCTAAAGCGCCAATACTTTGGCTACCTAGTCCGAACAGCTGACTCATTGGGAAAGACCCTGGTGCAGGGAAAGATTGAGGGCAAAATAAGAAGGGGGCGGCAGAGGATGAGATGATTAGATATCACTACTGACTTGATGAACATGAATCTGAGCAAACTTTGGCTTCCCGGGTGGTGCTAGTGGTAAAGAACCTACTTGCCCATGCAAGAGATGTAAGAGATGTGGGTTCAATGCCTGAGTTGGGAAGATCTCCTGGAGGAGGGCATGGCAACCCCACTCCAGTATTCTTGCCTGGAGAATTCCATGGACAGAGGAGCCTGGCAGGCTTCAGTCCATAGGGTCATCGCACAGAATCAGACACAACTAAAGTGATATAACACACACGTTGGGAGACAGTAGAGGACAGTAGAGGAGCCTGGCATGCTACAGTCCATGGGATCACAAACAGCTGATATGACCTAGGAACTGAACAACAACATGAGTGAGATCCAACTAGTTGAGTGCTGCATATCCATTACAAAATAAACACAAGTAGTGGGTGGATGACCAAGTTAATAGAATGATTTTCTTACTTGGGTTTTCCTTGCCCTCATTTCTTTCCATCTGCATCTCCATCTCTGTCTCTTTCTCTCTCTAAGCCTCACCTCCTCAAACATTAAACCATGCAGACTTTTATCTTAACTATGCAGATAGCCCTAAAGATGCTATAATTTGTCTACTTCCTTTCTGGACTGCTACTGCCTTAGTGAGTGAAATCTTGAAATTTGGATTGCATGATTTTTTAAAAAATAAATATATTGTGTAAATATTTCTTGCAAATTAATTGTGACTGACTCCAATGCAATTTAAAAAAAAAAAAAAACCAGCCTATCTCTTGAATAAAAGAACAAATTTTAGCCAGGTGTCACCTAAATCATTCTACCTCCTTCTTTTTAATGCATTTTATTCTGACCATTACTCCCCTTCATTGTGTCACAGGTCACAAAATGCAGATGCTTCTTCTGATTAATCATTTTAAAAATAATATTCATCTGGATATTATTGATACTTTTATGTCCACCACACATAGATAAGGGCTTCCCTGGTGGCTCAGTGCTTAAAAATCTGCCTACCAATGCAGGAGACATTGGTTCAATCCCTGAGTCAGGAAGATCAAGTTGAGAAGGGAATGGCAACCCACTCCAGTATTCTTGCTTGGAGAATCCCATGGATAGAGGAGCCTGTTAGGCTACAGTCCATGGAGTTGCAAAGGTGAGACACAACTAAGCAACTAACACACACACACGTACACACACACATGCACACGCACACACACACACACAGGAGGTCATGAGTAGCGGTTCACATCAGTTCAATCGCTCAGTCGTGTCCGACTCTTTGCGACCCCATGAATCGCAGCATGCCAGGCCTCCCTGTCCATCACCATCTCCCAGAGTTCACCCAGACCCACGTCCATCGAGTCTGTGATGCCATCTAGCCATCTCATCCTGGATCGTCCCCTTCTCCTCCTGCCCCCAATCTCTCCCAACATCAGAGTCTTTTCCAGTGAGTCAACTCTTTGCATGAGGTGGCCAAAGTGCTGGAGCTTCAGCTTTAGCATCATTCCTTCCAAAGAAATCCCAGGGTTGATCTCCTTCAGAATGGACTGGTTGGATCTCCTTGCAGTCCAAGGGACCCTCAAGAGTCTTCTCCAACACCTAGCGGTACTGCCTCCTTTATTCTATCTCCCTTTTGCTTCTATCCTCCCACCACATAATAATGGTAAGTTTAAAAGGCAATTCTTTGTGTTTTTACTCAAAAGAAGAGAGGGAAAGTTGGAAATAAGTAGAAATTTGTAGTAGCTAGTTAAATAATTATGGTCTATCTTTGTAATGAAATTCTATCCCTCTATTAAAAGCAACAAAAAAACTTCATAATTGTTGATATATGGACCTGAGCTCTAAGTTATTTTGAAAAAGAGTCATTGTTTGGATTTACTGTGCTTGGGGGGAAAAAAACCTATGTATGTCAATACACTTGTAAATATACCTGCATGATTTGTATCTGTACCATATAAAATCGACTGATTAACAGTTTATAACTCTGGGAAGGGAACAGAGTGAATAGGGCCAGGGAAGGAATGATTTTTTTCCCCCTAATTCTTACTGTACCTCTTGGATTTTGTGTTGTACAGGTGGGTCATCTACTCAAATAAACAGAGATGATTCCATAGGGCAGAAGGAGCAACAGTTTTCTGATGGGGTTTAAATAAGATTTGATTCCAGACCTGATTACTCAACTGTAAGTGTGACCTTAGATGGATTGTGTGACCTCTCGTTGTTGTTGTTCTTCAGTTGCTAAGTTGTGTCCAACTCTTTGTGACCCCATGAGCTGGAGCATGCCAGGCCTCCCAGTCTTTCACTATCTCTCAGAGTTTACTCAAACTCTTGTCCATTGACTCAGTGATGCCATTCAACCAATTAATCCTCTGTTGCCCCTTTCTTCTCCTACCTTCAGTCTTTCCCAGCATCAGGGTTTTTTCCAATGAGTTAGCTCTTCTCATCAGATTGCCAAAGTACTGGACCTTCAGCTTCAGCATCAATTCTTCCAAATCATGGATATCTTTCAACTCACAACAGTTATGTGTTAGAGGATATGATGGAGTTGGAGGTACCTAGAAACCATGAAGAGTGTAATAAGTTCTTTTCTCTCAAAGCCACCATTGACTGCAGTAACTGCCAGTGCTCTAGGAAGGATGGAAGCTCACAGTGTACAATTGGGTGACTCTCTGTCCATCTAGCTAAGTAATATCTAGATAGCCAGTAAAACATCACTTCTGGATGTGTCTGTGAGGGTGTTTCTGGGGGAGATCGTCATCTGAGTTGGTATACTAAGTAAAGAAGATGGTCCTCGCTCATGCAAATGGGCATCAGCCAATACAATGATCTTGGGAATAGAATGAAAAAATGGAGGAAGGCTTTGCTCTCTGCTTGAGTTGCAACATTTATCTTCTTCTGCCCTCAGACTTAGGTGATTCTGGGTCCTTGGCCTTCAGACTTAAACTGAGACTTAGATGGTTGCCCACCTACTTCCTGCCCCAGGTCACTAGCCTGAGGGCTTGATTGAATTACATCACCAGCTTTTCTGGTTCTTCAGCTTGCAGATGGCAGGCCATGGGACTTCCTGGCCTCCAGAATGGTGTGGCCCAATTTCTATAATAAATCTCCTCTTATATATGAGGATGTGTGTCTTATTGGTTCTATTTCTCTGGAGAACTGTGATTAATACACTATTTATCCAACTATTCTGTCTCATTAGAATAAACTTAGTTCCTCTCTTAAGTACATTACAAACTGTTGAGTGCACATGTCAATCCTGTCCTATTGAACATAAAGATTCTGTTCATCTCATCAGTCAAAGAGCTAGAACAATGGAAACAGGAATAAATTTTGTACATCACTTAGGAATTTCTAAAATTGCTTATCTCTGTATTTCCCTGGATAAGAAGGGAACTATTAGGTCTATATTTCACCCCTGGTGAAATTTAGCCCAGGATAAATAATAGAATACCACTGAGTTATTAAAAAAGGTGCAGTTAGATACTTGATTTTTTGGTCTATGCTTGAATGCATTAGCTAATCTACATGCCTTTTGGACTAAAGGGAAAGGTGCACTATATAAATAGATCGTGGCTTCTGACTGGGTATTTCACTGCCATAGGAATTAATCTTTAATTTGCTCATCTCAAAAACGAATCCTGTTGGACTATGAGGGTAAGGTGAATGTCTGGCATTAATAATCTATTTCTTTTCAATTAATCCTAAATTCATCAGCCCCAAACTAGTATTGATTAAGAGATTATAAGAGTCCAGAAAGTATGCAGAAAATTTTATTTGTTCCCTAGAGGTGTTGTGATATTTTTAAAGGAAAGATCATTCACTGTGCACCAGTATTTGAAATATTTTCTCGGGAATTGCAGTACATTTTCTAACTTTATAAAATAATGTGTCATGTTATTGATTTGTAATAAACACAGAATCACTCAGACCCTCTCATCTGGTGGTTAGGCTCACGATATCTTACTGGGAGCTTGCAATGCACCTGCACCAGTATTCTTGAGAAATATCATAGAGCTAAACAGAAAGGCAAGACTTTTTCACACTGAAAATATTTCTATTAGTTTTTTCCTTCCTTTTACATATTCTATCAATTTCATCCAGTTTTTATTATCACATTTTATATTTCCAAATTGCAATTGCTTATTTGTGATATCTTCTTTAAAATCTTTTTGACAAAGCTTTCGAAATCAATGTTGTTTCAATCATGTTCCAGTAGCTGTTTTAACATTCTTATAACAACTGGTTTAAAGTCTTGGTTCCATCATTGCAACATCTGTATCATCTGGTAATTGGGGTCTGTCAGTTGACTTTTTGTTGGACTTTCAATTCCAGCCTTCTTCTTCAAGTCACTTGCAATGGTTTATTTTATCGAGTCCTCAAATAGCTGATTCAGAAATTTGCTCCTGGTTCATAGGTGCATTTAACGAAAAACGCAAAGGGAAATGTGCTTAATTCTTCTTTTCCAGAGCCAAGACTGTAAACATCCCTTCTGAGATGTGTTTTATACTCAAGGAATACTAACTATGTTTATCTTGGGTCAAACACAAGTCTAGCAAGGAAGAGCAACTGAGCGATGAATCTGAAGATTTCCCGTAACTACGAAGTCAAAATCATTGACCATAAAATGTTTGTTTTTTTTTTCGGACTGACATACTACGGGACATAGTCTACCAGTTTTATTATTCTGTCACTAGAAATAAGGAAACTAAATACGTCTACTTATTTAGAACCTCACAAAAATAGTGACTCATAGAGACATTCAAATCATAGCCTTAGCTTTTACTTATGTCATTTTTTCATTTTCATATTATTATATTTATTTGAACTGTGATATTTTATTACCTCTTTATGTAGTACAATATCATCATTTTTATCTTGAGCATTTGGGCTCCATGTAAATATTTCCATTTTCTAGAGAATCTAATTTCTTCCTTAAGTCAGAAGGTAGGAACAGCAAAGTGACATGGTGACATGGTCATTTTTCTCTTGGTCTCCGGGAAATATGACGCCGAAGTTAACACTGAGTTAAGATGAATAATATGTCCTATGACTTTCGCATTGACATCCTCTATTTGAAAGTGTGAGCATGTTAAGCTGCTTCAGTCATGTCCGATTCTTTGCGACCCTATGGACTGTAGCCCATCAGGCTCCTCTCTCCATGGGATTCTCTAGACAAGAATACAGGAGTGGGTTGCCGTGCCCTCTTCCAGGGGATCTTCCCAACCCAGGAACTGAACCTACGTCTCTTATGTCCCCTGCATTGGCAGTTGGGCTCTTTACCACCAGAGCCACCTGGGAAGCCCCTTATAGGAGGTTGCTGCTGCTGCTGCCAAGTCGCTTCTGTCGTGCCGGACTCTGTGCGACCCCATAGACGGCAGCCCACCAGGCTCCTCCGTCCTTGGGATTCTCCAGGCAAGAACACTGGAGTGGGTTGCCATTTCC